>NC_065920.1:48319305-48609775 GCF_024586455.1 Bactrocera neohumeralis | reverse complement strand
GCGGCGTTCGTTAGAGCAGAGATACGCAACACAGAGACGTTTGATATGATCAAGCAGGCTTACGCAGATGTTGCTTTAGCAAGAAGTGGTGTGTTTCGGTGGCACCAAGCCTTTTTGGAAGGCCAGGAAGAGGTCGCTTATGAAGACTATACTGGGAGACCTGCGACTTTGACAAACACCGACTATATAACTCGTGTGCGCAAAGTTTTGAACTCAGACCATCGACTAAGGATTCGTTTAATTACTCATATGTTAACTTTATCAAAATCTGTGACTCATGACATTGTGACGGAGCACTTGAAGGTGTGCGCCAAGATGGCCTCAAAAGCAATGACCAGAAATTGTGAAAATTAGAACATGTGTGAAAGTGACCTCCAATTGTCTAGTCATGGATCCTTGAGTATTTATTTATTATAATATGACTTGTAAATAAATTTACAAACATACTAGAAAAAAAAGAAGGAACTGGCTGCTTAGGCCTTCGTCCCATTTTGTACATATTAATTTACTTATATAAACATTTCAATTTTAAATTAATTTTAATAATATAGCAGGTAGATGTTTTCTTATATTTTCGTAGTCCAGTGTGGCTATAGCGGTATGCAAATCAACATTTTGCGACGTGTCATTGTAGCAGTTTATTAGATGTTGCATGGTCAGGGTATCATTGCAGTTCATGCGAAGTGGTGGTGAATCTTTTGAAAGTAAATATCCATGCGTTAATTTTGTGTGGCCGAGTTTAAGTCTCATCAAAACAAGTTGCTGGTGTTTTGTTTTAAAATTTGATTTACTGCCATGCTGTTGAGATAACTGGTGCATAGTATCCTTGAGTATGATCTCGATACAAAGAGGAAATCTTCTGAGCATTTTGAGACGACAGAGGAGGTCCAAGCAGTATGTAGCAGAGATTGCTTTCGTGACGCCTTCAATGGAAAATCGGGCAGGCAGCGCTTCATCGACACAGAAGGAGCCTATTTTGAAAGTTTTTAATGTATTGTAACGATTGGTTCATTAAATTTTTTAAATCGACTCAGTCCTATTACTTTCCGGACAAATACTAATGTGTTCAAATTGAAAGGTTAATTTTGTCCATTTCATTTCCGTCAAAGTAATCCCCTCCCGCTGCAATACACTTATGCCAACGAATTTTCCACTCATCATAGCACTTGGAAAAATCCTCCGTCGTGATGGCCATCAGAGCCTGCTTCGATTCAGCTTTTATATCCTCAATTGAGTCAAAATGGTATCCTAGGAGTGGTCATATGAATTTGCTGAGTAGCTAGAAGTTACATGAAGGTGAATCAGGCGAATGCTGTGGTTCAGACATTGTAAAAATCGAAGAATTCAATTTTAGAGCCTCACAAAACGACGCGTATCTCAAATACTAATGACAATTTTAACGTGAAATTTAGCATAGATGTCACTAACAGTACTACCAACTTACAGAAAAAAAATTTACCGATTCAAAAAACACGCGAAGTATAAAAAATCGACAAATCTGAAGAGTAAGCGAGATAATATGAATTTTAGCTCGTACTAAAAAATAACGTCAAATTAAATATCTCTAGGCAGGATAATACTAAAAACTTCATATGACCTAAAATTTAATTCTTCGTATATTAGTTTCAGCACAAAAATTTTCCGGCAGGGGCTTTTTTTAATTTCTAACACTTCGTATCTGAGCTTTTTTTAAGCATAATTTTAGGCGCACCGTAATTTAATCGAAACGAAGCTGAAATAAGTATTCTTGATACTAAGTAGAATAGATAGACTTATCTATAATTATAGTCGTCTCTATATATTTCTTAATTTTTAGTACTTTAATACCGAATTTAGAAAACATTTCCTTGTTTAAATTCTCAAATTTTTTACTGTTATTCTTAAAACTTTTTCCTTTTGACGGCGTTTATTTAAATGTACACATATGTGTATTATTTGTTGTTGTTTTACATAACATTCTGTGCACAACTAAAGAAATGCCCGAAAGACCTTCAAAGGTTTTAAAAAGTCCACAGCAGGAATTATAATATGGGTTCAAAAGTAAGCTTCATTGCTGAACAAAATTTTAGTGGGAAAAATCGGGAACGTTGGCCATTGCGTTTTAGACACATTCACCGAACGAGCGACGCACTTAATAGTCGTTCGATTTCCATTCTTGTACGAGTTGGATTTTGTAAGCCCACTAAACTAAGATCCTTCCCCGGAAAATCTTCCATAAAATGGATAGGCACAGCTCCAATTGTTCCGCGCGATAGCTAATGGACTCATTCGGATCTTCATGGATACTCTGCTTTACAACAGTAATAGCGTCATCGGTGCGCACTGTACGGGTTGTCTGCGAACGTGAGTTGTCTAGAGTAAACGCGGTGTGAAACCCATCCATGGTTGCTCCGACTCTGCTGAGAGATTGCGTCGACCGAATATTGGACGCAGCGCACATTAAGTCGAACCATTATTTTGGTAATAAATTTTGCACGATTTGCAACGTTGCTTTGGAATAAGTCTGAGTATAAATCTCGTAACATCTGTCAAAAGAACTAACTTCAAATAAGAATTGCCTCATTGAAAACCACACGTCTAACAAGTAAAGAAGGGCTAAGTTCGGGTGTAACCGATCATTTCATACTCTTGCAACTCGTCAGGATCAAAGCCAGGCAAATAACTTCAGATGCATACGGTTTGTAAGTTTTATGTGGTCTAGGTGAAGTTGTCAAACGATTTTATTTATTTAGGAACCCAGGCTCCCTCAATTTTATTATAATAACTCACACATTCGCCGATATTTGCGGAATAAAGTCAACTGGAAGTTCGAAAATATTTCTATTAGGTATATGGGGGCTAAGGAAATTATTGAAATTATCAATCAATTTTTGACAAATAGTCATACCATTATTAGGAAAAGGGTTCTCTGCAAATACGCATAATATATCTCACAGATTAACCCATATTTTCGATACAAAGTTTATAATTGGAACTCTAATATATTTGTTCGTTCAGTGGCGTAGCTACAACTTCGGGCGCCCGGGGCCAAGGATGTTCCTACCTACCTACAAGTTTCATGAGGTGGTTCGAACAAAAGTGAATTTTTACAAAATATCTTCGATATTAAGTATATAAAATTTAGGAACTAGAAGTCAAAGCCAAAAATAAGTGCGAACAGTGGGGTGTTACTATTATCAAGCGAATTCGGAAGAAGCTAAATATGTCTGGGGAAATATCTGAAGATGCTGGTTTGAATTCAGAAGAAGAAATGCGTCGCTGTATGATCGAAATTCTGGATAAGCTATCAATGAAAATATCCACCCGTTTTACCAATTTGGAAAAGCTTAATGACTGTTTTGATTTTCTTTGTGATTTTGAACAAATTATAGAACTAACCAGAGACTCATACAATGACAAACTCGTCGAAATTAAATAAAAATGCCAGCAACTTGCCGAATCCTATCCAGATGACTTGGATAACGAAGATTTATATAGTGACATCCAAGACGTCCTACTTTTATTAAAGAGAGCGAAGAAAAACAAAAAACAAATTGGATTTTCCCCAGAAAAAGTTTTATTATACGTTTCTTCAATCGGACTGGAAGCCTACAAGACGTTAGCGACAGCTTTAAGAATACTACTCAGTATACCTGTATCAGTTGCATCTTGTGAAAGATCTTTTAGCAAACTTAAATTGATCAAATCTTACTTGAGATCGACCATGAGTCAGAGTAGACTGTCCAATCTAGCGATTCTCTCAATAGAATGTGAAACTGCTTCAACTTTAAATTACAATGATATGATATGTGATTTTGCAGCGATCAAAGCTAGAAAAGTGCATCTTTAAGTTCTATCACTATTTTTAAGAAAGATATAAGCCAAAAGATATAAGACAAATTCAAATACTGAAGAGTATTCGAGTAAAAATTAATATTTTTCATTGTTATTCAGATTATTACATTGTGAGTGTATAACTTTTTGTCTTTTATAATCAATTTTGTAAAAAAATTTGTTGAAGTATTTTTCTGAATATTAAAAAACAGCGTTTTGCCGCCCCCAAGACATTGCGCCCGGGGCGACGGCCCCCTTCGCCCCCTCTCTAGCTACGCCACTGTGTTCGTTACTTGGGTCTTGAATTAAGTGCACTATTCGGGCAATGTTTTATCTGGATACATTCATTGGTGCTTGATTTGCATTTTGGAAAGTGAAAAAATCAGATTGAATTTAAAATTGGGTTATATGAGAAGTAGGCGTAGTTGTAGTCTGATTTCGTTTGTTTTCGCACTGTAACAAAGGAATGTCAGGGTAACAATATAAAAAAATTTGATTTGTCTTTTCGCCTACCACCAGTTTTGATTAAAATCTCTTGTATCATCACAGATGTAAAATTCAATGCTTCTTGACTATTTATTGATTTGTCGCGCTTTAGTTGCTTTTAACGAGAACATTATATGGGGTATGGGAGGGGTTATCATCTCATTTCATTCAATTTTATAGTGTCGGTTGGGCTTTTCAAGAGACATTTGTTAAGCGAATATTGTACCTTAAGTAATTTAGAAGATAAGTACATTAAACCTTTTAGAGGGCGAGAACACGCTTATACATATAACGGGTTTTTCAATAGGGACGTTGACATTGGACATTTCTGTGACACCATCGTTGCAAATTTTGCGAAAAGATCTTGACCTTCATGCTTAGAAGGTGAAATTAACGCAAGAACTGCAGTCGCTTGACCACCAGAATCGTCGTATGTTCGTAAATAGGTCTGAGCAACAACTTGAAAATGATTCGGATTTTCATCGAAAAATCATCTTCAGCGATGAGGCTCATTTCTGGCTGAATGGCTTCGTCAATAAGCAAAATATGCGATATTGCTCAGGCATTAATCCACACGTACCCCATGAGTTACCATTGCATCCTCAAAAAAAGGACGACGTCACAAGCCACCCAGCGAATGTCACAATCGATTTATTGAAAACCAAGTTTGGTGTACGCGTTATTTCACGAAATGGCGCGCCTCGGTCGTGCGATTTGACGCCGTTGGACTATATCTTGTAGGCCTTACACAGGAATAAAAAATTTCATTGATATCCCAAGCCGTTTTTGTTTTATTTAAAAAAAACTGTTATTTATAAAAAACCTCCTATATTGTTTCTTACTATTTTAGCGCTATTTACATACGTATGTACAAGTATATCAGTTGAGACGAACTCATAAATACGCATTAAATCTTTAAATACTTTTGCGTATACGCTTTCACTTGTTTTGATGCAAACGAGCCTTCGTAAATAGCAATTGGGCTAAAAAAAAATCGTTGCTATCTGTGGGGTCCATTAAGATTATTTGGCAAGATATTGTCTTGACATCTCATTGTGTGTAAATAAAGCTGACGTTTATTCATTTATTTATTCATATTTAGTAAGAATTTAGTTCAAGGTCAAGTTTCGAAATCTTACACACTCAGGATTTGCGTAAGCAATTCGAAAATAGGCGCAGTTTATAAACAAAAATTGGCATACTAGCTTGATTGAAATCGAGTCAGCTGAGTCCTATAACTTAGGAATCCAAAAGAATATCGATATCTCTCGAGTAACAGTTTCGTAGAGCTATGTAATTCCCAAGATACTTGACTATTTACCCGAGACAATCAAACTCCCTTTCATTTTATTTCACCAAGCTTAACCTAATTTGATTTCAGTTTTTTTTTCAGAAAAAACAGTCGCTAACATCATAGAAATTTTTATCAGTAGAGGCCAGTATAAAATGTTGGAGGCTGATGAACACTGATATCTGTACCATTATCATGTCCTTTCCCCCTTTCATTAGCTTTCTAACCTCTTAAATAACTTTAGCCAGCTGTTAATAAACTTGATTTGTTGCAAATCCAATCGATGCAAAAAATCTTCGTTTCCTTATAGACTACTAGCTTAGTTTAAAACAATTGGGTTAGATTTCAAAATCGCGAAATTCAAAATCCTCAAAACCAAAATCATCATCATCACATTCCCAAACATGCTATAACCATGGTTGATCTAACACAGAGGGGTTTAGAGTTATTTTGCGTTGTACTAAGCTCTACATTGGCAGCTTCATAAAAAACCTATCTCGATTTACGAACTTTGTGTTTGGAGACAGAATTTTTGGTAATTTCGAGTCTCTCCCAAGACAATTTTAAGTGGTCGGGAGGCTAAGGCTGACAAGTGCATTTGTGGAAAGGTCATACTAGTAAACTTCATCTCCAAATTTCCCAATTATATGGAAGAGTGAAGAGGTTAAATAATTCCTGAAATTTGTGTCTCTTTATTCCCTCTCAGTGTCTTCACATAATTCATATTCACATTTTATACCATATACATACTATATATAAATAATATCTTTATAAGTAATCACACCTGCTGGGTGTAAACCGCAGCTAAGATTTGAAATTTAAAAAATTTTAAGACAATTGCAAAACTACAATCGATGTTATCGATCAAAAAGTGACAGCAGCTTTTGGTCATCGGTCGTAAAATGCATTTTGAACAAAGAGCAAATATTAAATTTGGTTTTAAACTTGGGAAAACGTTTACTGAAACATTTCAAATGATGAAAAAAGTGTATGGTGATCAGTGCCTATCCCGTAGTAATTGTGCATGAGTGGTTTAAGCGATTCCAAGAAGGTCGTGAGGACCTCTGTGACGATCAGAAGTCGGTCGTCTTCCGAAGTCAAAAATAAAAATAATGCTGATACTCCGAGGGTATTGTACACCGAGAGTTCGGCGCACCTGGCCAAACGATTAATGCTGTGTTTTACCTTGGTGTTATGAAGCGCCTTTTGTCACGCATTCGTCGTGCTCGACCACAATACCGTGAGGCAGGGTCCTGGCGCCTGTTGCACGATAATGCGCCTTGTCATCGGTCGACGATTGTCACTGATTTTTTGACAAAAAGCTCCATATTAACCACTAATCACTCACCCTACTCACCTGATCTGACACCCTGGTTTCAGGACATTTCAGCTATCCAAAAGGCGACGACCGATATTCTCAAGAGCATTCCGAAAAATGACCTTAAACACTCATTTGAAATGCTAATTGACCGGGCTAAACGCTGCATCGAAGCACAAGGAAATTACTGAAATATTAATTTTTTGTTGCTCTAAATGTAATTTGAGAACCAAAATAAACACACACAAATATATTTTTATAAACATATCTAGACGTAAATTGTTTAACATAACGGTTTTTTTTATTACATTATAGACAAATAGTAAAGGCGGAAAAAGCAAGAGTCAAAATAAAGATCTTCATTAAACTAAACCTGTTTGTGGCAACGATGACTAACAACAACATAGCCAGGCTCACATTTGGGTTCCAAAGTAAAAAAAAAATGAGCAACGTAGTGTGGTAAATCCCCGGAACTGATGTTATAATTTGTTTGTGGTTGCTGTATCGGGTGTTGTTGTTGTGGCAATGAATATACCCCCATACACAACAATATAATCACTAAACCCCAAATAAAGTTACGCATCTTGAATTGTTTTTGTTTGCCGAAGCGTTTGCAGATAACCCGAAGAAGAAGACGCCGATACCGCTTCACGTACAACTGGAGATGCGCAAGTAACTCGACTGAATGATCTTCCACGACTAAGCTTTTAGACGAGCGGTCAGCTAGCTAACATATTTAAACAAATATTGTGTGGGTTACCACATATTTGCACTTTTTTTTGGACTATATTCTTTTTTAATTTCTTAATGAATTTTAAAAAATATTTTAGGGAAGAAAATTTTTAATAAATGCTAAACAGTGATATTTGAACTAGATTTAGTTAAAAAAAGTACTTTAAATATTTTTTAAATCTTTATACCGCTTAAAATCGATTTCACTAGAAAAAGTTGAAATACTTTAACTTACAAAAACAAACCTATTTACTTGTCGTTAAAAGCCACTAAAGAAGACGAAATGAAAAATCCGGAATGGAACCCGATTTTGATACCCCCAAAAAATATACAACTACTCAGTATTTCTGAAATAATATAAACAATTTATAGAAATTGTCGTTTACGTTTTAAATTTGGATTTTGAACTCGAATACTTATAGACCAGAATAGATAATTAAATTAAATATAGGATAAAATCCATCGGAAGCGATAGATAAACAAACAAAAATTAAATGAAAAATAATTTAGGGGCGCTCTGAGGTCGGGAAAAGTAAGTGGGGGCGTGGATGAATTTTTAAGGTTTAATAATGGTTTATGTCCATTTCCAGTTAACTACGACTCCTATAGAAAAATATATGTATGTACGTACTTGTATATCGCAATTTTGTAGGTAATGGCAAAGTCTATAACTTTTGTATATACATACATATACATACTTATTTCACATAACCGCAAAATTTATATGAAAAATTCAAACAACCAAGATTTTGGGTTTTTATTTTCTTCTACAAAAAAACAAAATTCTTGCACGAAATTTGGTCGAAACTTACTTTGTTATCTCCCAAACTATATACATAAAAGATAATTTCAAGTACATAAAAGATGCTCCATTGATTTCTAATGGCCTTACTCTTCACAGTTTTCTATCAAATTTTTTTCGCATTTCTGACGATACATATTTAACGGTATCTAAGGAAAAAAATAAAATGATTGTTGTTGGGTGGACCACCCCAATACATGGGTATATATCTTTTTTTTAATGATCTTGATAATTATGGGCATTTTTAAGTGCATGCGGGATTTTCTCAAGTTCAATACTATTTTATGGTAACCGTGTCAACAAGATACTGGTTAAACCACTTTAATAATCGAATAAATAATTTATGAACGTATAATATGTACACTTTAATTAGAGCAAAGATCCATCGGCTGTTGTATCTACTTCTTAATTAATATGTCGATATACGATACGATATATATATTTCGTGGAAAAGTCAAGTTTAGAGCCCCGTACTACCTCACCGGTGTGAGTTGGAGCACCTTTGTAGAGTGAACAATTCTGAGAAATATGCGTATTTTCTATGGAAAATTTTTACATGCCTTGGTCCAGTTCTTAATGTTAATATTAAGGGCTAAAATTTTCAGGGAATTTTTGTTACGGGATTGAAAAAAAATAATAGTTAAAAAAACACCCTAATGTATACATATGTATATTTTTATTATATATTTTTACTATATAAAGACCAAAATATTCTTTTTTTCAAGTTTTCCAAGTCTAATGAACTCCTTTATCATTACTCTACAAAACGTATTATCTATGACGAACATTTTGATATACACTTATGATTGATATTTTGTACACTTTTATTCAGATAAGCTTTTCTCGATATTCTATTTTCATTTATCACAAAGCAAAATCTTGAGTATTCAATATATTTTAAATATTTTTATTTTACCCGCACCTGAACCAAAAATATTTTTTTTTTCGTTTTCCAACTCTGCTCCTTTATTTTACCTAAGACGTTTATACATTGTCATTTGTTTCTACATTATGATTGTTTTTCTTTTTATAAATATAATAATATTTCATTTTTTCAGTGTTTTATAAAAAGAGGTTTGTGGTTCAATTAAAAGACGGTAAAAAATTTAGAAACGCTTCGAAATGGGGACAAATCCATCGCTCTGCAAAATATACAACCTGAAAGAGGTGAGTTTCAACATTTTTCTACGGGATATGTAAAATTGCAGTTAGAGATGTCTTCTGCAGAGGATTGAAAGTGTGTTCGTAAGTGTAGTTTTGATTCACATAAATAGGTTGAATGTAATCTACAACAATAAATAGGCATACAATTGACTTTTGAACTCAGGAAGGGCAAATAATATCGAGATCTGAAAACCACAACCAATAAAAGTGGTAATGTGTTACCCTTCAGTCATCTACTCATGTTTCTGTCTTCGATTTTGAACTCGACGATTTGAAAACTAGTTTCGGTTAAAGAACACTAACTAATATTTTTCAAATTATTAGTACGGCGATCGTCATTTACGAAAAGTAACAAGGGGTGACAGATATTCGAGAGATGAATAACTTCTTTAAGTTCATTTAATTATAGTAACTATATGCCGGCGCCCTGATCTTGTCGTTTTTATGAGAGGAAACTACTAAAATTCATAGCTGTCGTGCAATTGGTTCGGGAGATATAGCATTTTGAGGGACGAAATTAAAAAGCACCGAAAACGATGTACTCAGTCTACGACCAAAAGAGGTCGTTACGGACGAAAGTACACAAAAATACTCAAAATAATGACCAAAAAATGAAATTCATCAAAAAAGCAGACACACTAAAGATAACAAAAAGATGTGTTGGACACAATATTTATAAATATTTGGGTTTACGAAAGCTTTTTTCATGTAAGTTCACATTCCATCGATGCCCATTCTTCGTAAAATTATATGATTTAGGCTTGGAATCGTTTTCACATTCATCGTATTTTTGGTATCTGACGCCGACGCTTTTTTTGATTTCAATCCTCAAGGGAATGCTGGATGAAAAATAAAAATTGCCGAGACTGAGGCGCGTTTCGAAGAGTTGGAAAATCGTAGTAACCGCCAATATAATAAAATATTAAGGGAATTTTGTGTAAACAATTAATTTTCTTTAAAGGATTATGAACTTTTCAACCTGTTTGTTATATAATATGTACCATGAATATCAATAGTCAATGAAATGGAATTATAGCATGAAAATTCGTCGATAAACTTTATGAAACGTCACTGAGAAAGGTCGTAAAGCAATGGGAAACATAATTGAGAGAGACCAACTTCACTATTGTCATTGCTCCAATTCAACCTTTATCGATACGCGATTGAAATTCCTACTTCTAATTGCCTATAAAAGCTAAGAACACTTAAGGAAATAGATATCGTTGAAAAGTTTGTGGTTACTTGGAGACAGTTTGTTCTTAAACATCTTCCACTACAGATACAGACGTTGATATCACAAAAATTAAAATTTATTATTACTATTCTGAGCTATTAAACCGATAAAGAACAGAATCTGTAAAGAAAATTTGCGGAGCTAGTGAAATTGGGTAAATCAAATCAAAAATACAGGGTTTGTCCGGAAAGTATTAGGACAAATTTTTTCCGCTGCGACTGTACTACGAAGCGTGCGCGCACCGACTGGATTCGGTAGAGGGCATTCATAGCTAACGAACGAGCGGCTGGTCAGTTGTGTCCGAGCACGTAAAAAGTCAGGACAAACATTTTCGCGCGACGTGTTTCTGTGAGTGGTGCAAACCGAAAATGCAGCGTTCGTTAGAGCAGAGATACGCAACACAGACGTTTGATATGATCAAGCAGGCTTACGCAGATGTTGCTTTAGCAAGAAGTGGTGTGTTTCGGTGGCACCAAGCCTTTTTGGAGGGCCAGGAAGAGATCGCTTATGAAGACTATGTATACTGGCAGACCTGCGACTTTGACAAACACCGACTATATAACTCGTGTGCGCAAAGTTTTGAACTCAGACCATCGACTAAGGATTCGTTTAATTACTCATATGTTAAATTTATCAAAATCTGTGACTCATGACATTGTGACGGAGCACTTGAACATGCGCAAGGTGTGCGCCAAGATGGCCTCAAAAGTGCTCACTTACGACCAGAAATTGCGTCAAGAAAATTAGAACATGTGTGAAAGTGACCTCCAATTGTTTAGTCATGGATCCTTGAGTATGATCTCGATACAAAGAGGAAATCTTCTGAGCATTTTGAGACGACAGAGGAGGTCCAAGCAGTATGTACCTCGGCTCTGAAGGCTATTCCAGAGATTGCTTTCGTGACGCCTTCAGTGGAAAATCGCGCTGGCAGCGCTTCATCGACACAGAAGGAGCCTATTTTGAAAGTTTTTAATGTATTGTAACGATTGGTTCATTAAATTTTTTAAATCGACTCAGTCCTATTACTTTCCGGACAAATAATAATGTGATCAAATTGAAAGGTGAATTTTGTGCATTTCATTTCCGTCAAAGTAATCCCCTCCCGCTGTAATACACTTATGCCAACGAATTTTCCACTCATCATAGCACTTTGAAAAATCCTACGTCATGATGGCCATTAGAGCCTTCTTCGATTCAGCTTTTATATTCTCAATTGAGTCAAAACGGTGTCCTAGGAGTGATCATGTGATCAGACATCGAAGAATTCAATTTTAGAGCCTCACAAAACGACGCGTATCTCAAATACTAATGAAAATTTAGCATAGATGTCACTAACAGTACTACCAACTTAGAGAAAAAAAATTTACCGATTAAAAAAACACGCGAAGTATAAATTAAAAATTCACCTTTCAATTTGATCACAGTATTATATTTAAGCTTTAATCTGTTTTGCCAATTTACGTCGACAAATCTGAAGAGTAAGCGAGATAATATGAATTTTGGCTCGTAGTAAAAAATAACTTCAAATTAAATATCTTGAGGCAGGATAATACTAAAAACATCAAAGGACCTAAAATTTAATTCTTTCGAGGAAAGTGGAAAATGATGGCCTTTGGTTCGTATATTAGTTTCAGCACAGAAATTTTCCGGCAGGGGCTTTTCTTAATTTCTAACACTTCGTATCTGGGCTATTTTGAAGCATACTTTTAGGCGTACCGTAATTCAATCGAAACGAAACTGAAATAAGTATTCTTGATACTAAGCAGAATAGATAGACTTATCTATAATTATAGTCGTTTCTATATATTTCTTAATTTTTAGTACTTTAATACCGAATTTAGAAAACATTTCGTTTTTTAAATTCTCAAATTTCTTACTGTTATTCTTAAAACTTTTTCCTTTTGACGGCGTTTATTTAAATGTACACATATGTGTATGATTTGTTGTTGTTTTACATAACATTCTATGCACAACTAAAGAAATGCCCGAAAGGCCTCCAAAGATTTAAAAAGTCCACAGCAGTAACTATAATATGGGTTCAAAAAGTGAGCTTCATTGCTGAACCAGATTTTCTTGAAAAAATCGGGAACGTTGGCCATTGCGTTTTAGACACATTCACCGAACGTGCGACGCACTTAATAGTCGTTCGACTTCAATTCTTGTACGTGTTGGATTTTGTAAGCCCCCTAAACCAAGATCCTTCCCCGGAAAATCTTCTTTAAAATGGATAGGCAAAGCTCCAATTGTTGCGCGCGATAGCTAATGGACACATTCGGATCTTCATGGATACTCTGCTTTACAGCAGTAATAGCGTCTTCGGTGCGCACTGTACGGCTTGTCTGCGAACGTGAGTTGTCTAGAGTAAACGCGTTGTGAACCCCATCCATGGTTCCTCCGACTCTGCTGAGCGATTGGGTCGACCAAATATTGTACGCAGCGCACACTAAGTTACGCGAGCCGAACCATTATTTGGGTAATAAATTTTGCAACGTTGCTTTGGAATAAGTCTGAGTATAAAGCTAGTAACATCTGTAAGAAAGACCAACTCTGAATAAAGGATTGCCCCATTACAAATCACACGTCTATCAAGTAAAGAAGCGCTAAATACGAGTGTAACCGGTCATTTCATCTCTTGCAACTTCTCAGGATCAAAGCCAGGCAAATAACTTCAAGTTCATAACCGATTTTATCTATTTTAGGAACAAATGCGTACCGTTATTAGAAGAACTGACACCCTCAATTTGATTATAATAACTCACACATTTGCCGATATATGCGGTATAAAGTCAACTGGAAGTTCGAAAATCTTTCTATTAAGGATTCCTTCCAAATTCAGTCAAGAAAAAGTCAGGGTAACATTATATAACAAATTTGGTCGATATCGATCGAGCAGGTTCTGAGATATGTCTTTTCTCCCAAATGTGGGCGGTGCCACGTCCATCGTCCATTTCTTACCCCGTGTTAAATTCAATGCTTCTAGAGTATTTATTTATTGATTTGTCGCGCTTTTAGTAGTTTTTAACGGAAACGTTATATATGGAGTGGGCGTAGTTATCACCTCATTTCATTCAATTTGACTGTGTCAGTTGAGGTTTTCAAGAGATTTTTCCTGAGCGAATATTCTACTTTAAATGGTTTAGGGGATAAGTAAATTAAACCTCTTAGAGAGCGGGAACACCATCTTTTTATTTTATACCGCACAGGTTACGCCCATTTAAGAAGACGTGTTAACCTTTTTGCGAAGAAACATCTCTACCAAGTTCTATTATCTTAATTTTTACCAAAGTTAGAGCGTTCACGGGCAGACGGACATACAATCAATCGGATTTCAATTCGTCCCATCATCCTGATCACTTTTATATTTATAAAAATAGTCTTTTTTCTTATTCAAATTCCCCAATTTTGCTATGTATGTATGTACAGGGTTTATCCGGAAAGTAATAGGACCGACTTTCGCACCGACAAGATTCGGTAGAGGGCGTTCCTAGCTAACGAACGAGCGGCTGGTCAGTTGTCTCCGAGCACCTTGAGAGTCAGGGCAAACACTTTCGCGCAACGTGTTTCTGTGAGTTGTGCAAGCCGAAAATGAAGTGTTAAATCAGAGGTACGCGATTAATTCTGTATGAAACTCAGTAAATGTTCGACCAGTGTGCCAAGAAAATTTGAACATGTGTGAAAGTGAACACCAATTTTTGATTAACTCATCACAGGGGACAGGATGACTTTTTTGTTTCCTTGTCTCAAAATGCCGATGAAAGGCAAGCATTTTGAGATGACAGAGGGGATCCAAGCAGCATGCCCCAAGGCTCTCAAGGCTATTCCGGCGATATGCCATCCGTAGCGTCTTCAATGCACGGAAATCGCGCTGACAGCGCTGCATCGACGCAGAAGGAGCCTATTTTGAAATCGACTCAGTCCTATTACTTTCCGAACAAACCCTGTATATCAGTGGAGACGAACCCGTAAATACGCATTAAATCTTTAAATACTTTTGCGTATACGCTTTCACTTGTTTTGATGCAAACGAGCCTTCGTAAATAGCAATTGGACTCAAAAAAAAATCGTTGCTATCTGTGGGGTCCATTAAGATTATTTGGCAAGATATTGTCTTGACATCTCATTGTGTGTAAATAAAGCTGACGTTTATTCATTTATTTATTCATATTTAGTAAGCATTTAGTTCAAGGTCAAGTTTCGAAATCTTACACACTCAGGATTTGCGTAAGAAATTCGAAAATAGGCACAGTTTATATACAAAAATTCACATATTAACAACTTAAAGGCGGCCTATATCCGTTCACTATTTGTTGTTGTGCTACTAATTCAATATTACAATTTCTTTTCAAAAGACTTCATTGAAATCGAGTGAGCTGAATAACATTCCCGAAACATTCTATAACTTAGGTACCCAAAAGAATATCGATACCTTTCGAGTAATAGTTTCGTTACTAATTATATCTAAGATCTATCTACTAATTATACTCTCGCAACAAAGTTGCTAAGGAGAGTATTATAGTTTTGTTCACATAACGGTTGTTTGTAAGACCTAAAACTAAAAGAGTCAGATATAGGGTTATATATACCAAAGTGATCAGGGCGACGAGTAGAGTTGAAATCCGGATGCCTGTCTGTCCGTCCGTCCGTCCGTGCAAGCTGTAACTTGAATAAAAATTGAGATATCATGATGAAACTTGGTACACGTATTTCTTGGCTCCATAAGAAGGTTAAGTTCGAAGATGGGCAAAAGCGGCCCACTGCCACGCCCACAAAATGGCGAAAACCGAAAACCTATAAAGTGTCATAACTAAGCCATAAATAAAGATATTAAAGTGAAATTTGGCAGCAAGGATCGCATTAAGGAGGGGCATATTTGGACGTAATTTTTTTGGAAAAGTGGGCGGACTAAGTTTTTTGTATATATCTCGGAAACTGCTATAGCTATGTCAACCAAACTCTATAGAGTCGTTTCCTTCAGGTATTTCCATATACAGTTCAAAAATGGAAGAAATCGGATAATAACCACGCCCACCTCCCATACAAAGGTTATGTCGAAAATCACTAAAAGTGCGTTAAGCGACTAACAAAAAACGTCAGAAACACTAAATTTTACGGAAGAAATGGCAGAAGGAAGCTGCACCCAGACTTTTTTTTAAATTTAAAATGGGCGTGGCGTCGCCCACTTATGGACCAAAAACCATATCTCAGGAACAACTAGTCTAATTAATTTTACAGCAAAATAAAAAAAATATGTAAATGACGGATAATGAAATCTCGATTATCACTTTATCATGCGAGAGTATAAAATGTTCGGTGACACCCGCACTTAGCCCTTCCTTACTTGTTTTATCTAAGATTCATCAAATTTGACATGTTTGGTCAATTGTAAACATTCCAGGTCAAAGTCCAGGCCAACAATGTTTAATCTGTTATCCATTGTTACTAACTTCATACTTTTTATGGGAATTTCTGCATACATTTTTCTGATATCTACAATTCTTCCACAATGTAAATACACGCACTCGAATCCAATCGATGCAAAAAATCGTCGTTTCCTTATAGACTACTAGCTTAAAACAATCGGGTTAGATTTGAAATTCCTGATTACAAAATCGCGAAATTTAAAATCTCTATATCTCACATTCCTAAACATGCTATCCCCATATCGATCTAACACAGAGAGGTTTAGAGTTATTTCGCGTTGTACCAAACTCCACATTGGCAGCTTCAGCCACGCTTCATAAAAAAAACCTCTCTCGACTTACGAATTTTGTGTTTGGAGATTGAATTTTTGGAAATTTCGAGCCTCTGCCATGACAATTTTTTCGGATGGTCTAAGGCTGACAAGTACATTAGTGAAAAGGCTTTCTTAGTAAACTCCACCACTAAATTTCCAACTTACATAGTTTTGTTCAAGAAGAGATTCAATAAATCTTAAAACTTTTTTCTCTTTATTTCCTCTCAAAGCCTTCACACAAAAGCATATATTTTAACCTATATGTATGTATATAAATAATATCTTTATAAGTAATCACACCTGCTGGGTGTAAACCGCAGCTAAGATTTGAAATTTAAAATCTCCAGAAATCTAAAAGTCATGCTATATTTTTAGGGCTATATAATCAAATAGAAAGGAACACTAATTTATTAATTACGCGTCAATTTCTAATGGTTTTCGGATGTATATGTAACCATATATGCAAATGTGTTTGTGTGCGCATGTGCCAGTGTATTTTCAAATGTCGTCGTTTTGTCACCAGAGAAACTTTGCAAATTTTAGCTACAAAAGGTTATCAGCATCAGCAGCAAACAACAGCAGATCTTCATTTTTACTAACGAAATTCCAAAGAGAAATGCGCTTATCAACTTTGATTATACACTTTTCACTGCTTTCAGTGTTTTCTATTATAAAACCTTCGTAGTGCGTTTCACGAAAGCAGATTTCGGTCTAGAAAGACAGGTGTGTTAATCTTAGATTCTTAACTTTTACATATACATACTATATGTAAATGTATGTATAGTATGTAGATGAACTATATAAAAGCACACGAAAGTTTCTGGTAAACTAGGTACATTTCTTCTAAGAATTTTTTAGTCAAACACTCTTTTTACATCACCGCACAACGATGGTTTCAACGTTTTCGTTCTGGTGTGGGGGGGGTCGAAGATGCGCCACGCTCCGGAAGGCCTGTCGTCGAAAATTGCGATAAAATCGCTGAATTGGTCGAAAGAGACCGGCATAGTAGCAGCGGAGCATCGGTCAAGAGCTGGGCATGAGTCATCAAAAATTCATTACAATTTCAATAAAAATAAAAAAAAAATCAATAAAAATACCGCAAGACTTTTTTGACAACCCATTATAATTCTCTTCCTGCCTTTTCCTTATTCACACTTTTAAAAGATATAGAAAATGAATTTCAAATTAATGAAGTATAAATAAAAAATACATTAGAATACAATTTACAACACTTTTTCCAGCCGATCTTATCTCTGCAACTCTATGCCGGCCGAGTTTGGTTTTCCAAGTGATGAGTTCTTTGTGTCTTATCAGAACTGATGGATGGACTGATTTCAGCTTCTTGAGAAGGTGGTCAGTTGACAGACCGATTTCTTAATATGATTCGCAAAGTAGTAGTGGGAGTGTGGTGCACCGTCCGACCGGCCAAACTGTCACCAAGAAATTCGTAAAAAGATGCCGGAATTATGGATGACAACTCTTGGTTTTTGCACCACGATAATGCACGATGATTCTTCGTGAGTTTAGCGCCAAAATTTCGACCAATATCGTGCCGCAATCAACGTGTTTGCCTGACTTAGCTCCGTGTACCTTCAGCAAACTCAAACGACCGCTACGGGGAAACCGTTTTGAGTCAATTGAAGACATTAAATGTAAATCGCTACACGCATTGAAGACTATTCCTGAAATTGACTTTAACCACTTTTACGAGAATTGGAAAAAACCTTAGCACAAGTGTATTGGGACCAAGGGGGATTACTTTGATAAGGACGACATAGATTTTGAAGAATAAATTAATAATTTTAGAATACTTCTGATTAGGCGCTTGATGCGTTCAAAAGGCATGTTTTGGAGATACCTCAATCAGAATGGCAAAGGTGCTACAACATTTGAGATACAGTTCTTAATGGAGAATGTTTTAAAAAATAATAAGTGATTTTTCATAATTCTAATTTATTTATGTTCTCTAATCCCGAAATACAAAAGGCAACCTTCGTATGAAAACAAGCTAATTATAGGAAACTGCATCAATATCGAATAGGGTAAAAGCAAAAATAAGATGGTATTTATTGAATGAAGTCGGTGCCCAAAATGTCCCAGCGACATTCCTCAAGATTATTTTTGAAATTTTGTATGCAACTACAACTAATAAAGAGCAACGAATCTATCGAGATATTCAATAGATCAAATAAAGCTCACCCTGGCAAAACCCGATGGAGGAGAAAGTGGCAAATTCATTCCACCTCGTCTACGTTCATACAGTTTTGGCAAGAAACATCGACAAAATACTTTCCGTATTGAACAGTGCCTAGTCAGGATATCTACCATTGCGGCGCGATTGACTTTGCTAAGCAAAAATATTTTAAAGAAACTCTTACAGTCAACTCTGAGTCAGAAGGATCTTGCAGTCACACAAGTTCTGGTTGTTAACCAGCGCTTGCCGAGCTCACTGAAGGTCCATACGTCCAGCGCGAAAATCCAAGAGAATATCGGAAACCCGACTCGCTTCCAATCTGATGAAATCAGGGTAAAACACCCCTGCCTGGCAAACTCATCAGTTTTGTACTTTCGGACGATTCCGCTGTAACCGGGTACCCTTGGAAATATAATATGACGTTTTTTTTCGTTCAGCGCGAAATTCAAGAGGACATCAGAAAATCCACTGGCTTCCAATCGGACGAAATCGGGGTAAGGCCTTGCCTAGGAAGCTCAGTAACTTTGCTGTTTCTGGCCGATATCGAATCACTATATAACTGAACGATCGGAATCAAGAGGCGTATAAGGAAAACTTTTTCATTTAACGAGATATCTGCACGAAATTTGGCATGAATTATTGTATAAAGCAATGGTGTAATCTCCGAAGAAATTACTCTAACATACTACTATATATAGCTGCCACCGATCAAAATCAATTTCTTGTGTGGTAACTTTTGTATTTGTGAAGGGTATGCTAGCTCTCAATGCAACCAAAGTTAACATCGTTTCTTGTTTTTTTTTCTATGCATTTTCTTTAACGACAAGCTATTGATTACTCTAAAAAATGTGTAAACCCTCACTGATCTGACGCTGTTCTCTGACTGTTCTGCATTGCTATGGACCGTGGAACGCCGCGTCAAACACTTACGTACCTACTACGTCAATATTTTGTAATTTTCCACTATCAGTTTGTGGAAAAACAACGATCATTGATACTACCGCTGTCTGCTCAACATATATGTATATACATAGATATACGCACATACAAACAATCATGAGTCGATCGAGTGAAGGGGTCGTTGATGAAAATGCCTACACTGTAAGAAATTAAAAGACACATTTTATTTCAGCTCTCGTTATATCTAAAAACTATTTATTTACTGCTAAAATTTTAAAATCGTTTTGGAAAAATTCAAATAAAATAGTTCGCCATAGTTTCACTCATTTCAGTGATCATATTATATTATATTACTTAATCCTCAAGCTGTAGGCATAGAAAGTAAAAATCTCTCAAAATCAAACTTGCAGATAGAGATTTTCAAAGATTTTAGCGTGCGCTCCAATAGCTTTCACACACATACCATAAACCTATATGTATGTATATGAAAATATATGATACACATGCTTACCCACTGATAACCTCAAAATTCGAACCGTACTTAAATTATGAACGCTTCAGCAAAATATAGGCATATCATTACCGAATGCTAATTTCTATTTTTGCGCGCTTCATATTTCTCTGTAAGTTTTTCCTGTACTCCCCGGTGCTTATCAGTGGCAAAGTCAAACTGCGAGAGCGAGTTCTTTCGTTCTAATTGAATTGTGCGCATCTTCGATTGGCGTGGTTGGGCTCAGCGATTAGCGCGCAGGCTTTTAAGTACGCCTGAAGCTTGAGTTCGCTTTTAGCGCTGCGACCATATGCTTTGCGTTTACAATATTTAAATTGTAAATACATATTATCTACAGTTTTGGAGAGGCGCCTATATTGCACGAGCCCAATTTTGGTCTCATATTCGCTAATCTCTACCAAACCGCTGCGGTTGTGTCCTCCAAGAAAATGAAACTATTGATTCCGAAATGATTTTAACAACAACAAATGCATGTAGTTTAATCAAATCTTACGAACTATCAGTTTTAGGCGGAAAACAATTCGCTGATAATAAGCGTTAAGTTCGGCTTTTTACAAATAGAGCGTTTTTTTGTGTTTTGCGTCTAATGAAAACATTCGAAATCCAGCTTTGACGGAGAAAGGTTTAATTTTGAGTAATTCTATTATGACATTAACGGTTTGTGTGCACATGGGAATAACGGAAATTATTTCAACTGTGATAAAATGGAAATTGTGCAAATAGTTATGCGCAAATAATGAAAAAATATTAATAAATAATTGATAATAATAATATAAAGCAAGCCAACAAAACATATAAAACAACAACAAATAACTACTTCTACTTAAAAAAAAATTTATAATAAATGCGTAACCAGATTTTGTAATAAAAACAACTAAAAAAAGTAACTGTGAAAAAAGGTAAATATTATAGCTGCTGCAGATAAATTAGTTTAAGTGTGTGAGGACATAATAAATAATAAAAAAACACGCTTTAAAAGTTAAAAAAACGCTACTTCAAATATGGTGTTCTAAAAAATCTCGTTAAAAAAAATATATTTTTTTTTTCAATAAAAAGGAGCTTATTGTTTACAAAAAATAATAATTTATAGTAAAATGTGTATTAAAATGGAACTATATTTCCAAAAAAATAATAAAAAGTGTAAAAAAATTAAAAAAAACAAACTAAATTCAGTAAAAAATTTGAAAATGAATTCAAAAATTAAAAAATATATCTAAGCATTAAACATTATAATAAAAAGTTTATTTATTTATAATAAAAAATAAAAAGAATTGTGTAATTAAAATTAAAAAAAAATTAAAGAATATTTACAAAAAAAATTTATTATATTATTTATATATATTATATATTATTATATGTATTATATACATTTTTAAAAAACAAATTATAACTTAAGAAAAAAATTTAAAAATTCTAACAAAAAAATTAAATGCATTTAAGTGCAAAATTTAGTAAAATATTTTTTTATAATACAATGAAAAAAAAAATTATTTTAATATAAGGCAATGAAAAAAAAAATTATAAAAAAGTACAAAAAATAACAAACACTAAATCCTGAAAAATAAACGGTTTTCTTGAATTATTGGCGAAAGATAAAAAATGTACGTTCCATTTTTTTAATAAAAATTAAAAGCCTTTCAAAAAAGTAAAAATAAAGTTTAAAAAAATAATAAAATTAAATATGAAAAATTAAATATTTTAAATAAAGAATTATTGGCGTTTTATTTTAATTTTTCTATTAAAAAATTTTTTAATAAAAATTAAAAGCTTTAACTCAAAGAGCAATTGAAAAGATTAAAAATAAAGAAAATATAGAAGATAAAAAAGGAATAATTTTTACAAAAAATTAAAAATTTATAGCAAAAAGCAATTAAAAATATTATAAATAAAGATAATATTAATAAAATAATTTTTAATTTAAAATTTGTAAAAATTAAACAATTCATATTCAAAAAAAAAATTAAATCGCTATTAGTGAACTACTAAATAATACTGATAGGACCCTTCCCGAAGGAAGCAAATTCCTATTTTAAAATATGGATAAAAATAAATTTTTTATTATTTTTTTAATAAAAATATTCGACTAATTAAATAACACTTATAAAACAGTGACTACAAAAACTTTATTATTAATTTTTCCAAAAAAATATACCATTCTTTTATAAAACATATTTGAGCAAAACTATCTATTTTTTAAACAACCGAAAACAAAATTAATATTTTTTCACGAATTATGTGTGCATTAAAATAATCTCAGCTTCTCTAATGTACCACATAAGTTCATTCTACATTTTAAGTGCTATCGTGATACTAATTAATTTATAAGATCATCCTCCATAAAACCAAATTTAGTCAACGGCAATTAAATTTCACGAGTGAATTATTTGAAAAAATGCGTTATCAGGCATTTTGACCTCACATTGATTGAGAATAAATGTGATAGTGATAGCAAATATGTTTACTAAGCAAATAATAAATAATTACATAGTTGTTGTTTGAAAGTTGGCATTTCCGCCAACAGCCGAAAGCTCCATTCGTAATATTAAGGGTATTCACACAAATTCCGAGAGATAGTCACGTGATTTCACGTATCTGCTCACGTGTGCAAGTAACTAAAAAAAACATATCATAGATTCAAATAAAGTATTACCACAGAAAATAAAATGAAGGATATTAGTGATTTCAATCTAGGAAAACTTAGAATGTTGAATCGAACATGCAACTCGACTAAAACATGTATACTGTTAGTCAATCAGTTATACCACTTGAATGAGTAATTCAAATACTCTATTAAATTCAATACTTCCTCTTAAGAGAATTTTTTGACAAGATAAGATAGCTCGAACATAGTGAAAGCTCAAACAGCGAGAGCTCAAGCAGCAAATCGAAAAAGTCTATTCTCGATTTATACAATTGAAGTGGATTAAAATTTTGCTATAATGCCAAATAGTTTCACACCCCAAGTAGTTGTTAATATTGCTGGCGGATAGAAAAATCTCTAGCACTGATAAGGTCAAACATTTTCGTTTATGTAGCGTCTGTTGTTATGGGGACATTTTATAAATTGTCTGTATACCATATTTGTTAATATATTTATACATATTTACATAGCAATGTTTTTTTTTTTTAATGAAATTTGAGACATTCAGAACTTTTTGGACTCATTAAAAATCATTTCCACCGGCTTCACTGATAGCAGACATTATAAATCAAGATCAAACAATAAGCGAACTTATTTGCTCAAAAGAACAGTCCAACAGCTCTTTTCTTTTGGTGGTTATTTTTTACTTTAATTTAAAAATGACCTTTTTCTAATTATCAGTACGAAAGTGCCTGTGGGCAAAAAATAGTAAGATGAAATATTTTTCCTACTGGCATCGTTGGAATATCGGAAGGATCAGTGAAAGCTATTTTGAAATATCATTTTGGTCTAATAAAAGTGAAAGAGTTTTCTTCGAAAAACAGCGTGCTTTCCGACTACCAGAATGAAAATGAAACGTATTATTACTGGCGATGACTCTTGGACCCGGAAACATACGAATCGGCCGAATACTGTGGCAAGGCTGAACCAAAGCCGAAAAGCCAGGTCAAAGTAGAACGAAGTTATGTTGACAGTATTCTTCGATTATCGATGTGTGGTGTACTCCGAATTCCTTCCGTGCGGCCAAACTGTCAACAAGGAATACTATTTGAGTGTTATGCGTCGTCTGCGCGAAGCTTTTCTTAAAAAGAGCCCAGCATTATGGGTTAAAGCACCGTTGCATACTGTATTGATTCTGCATGAGTTTTTTCGCCAAATTTTCAACCAACATCGTGTCGCAATCACCGTATACGCCTGATTTAGCTCCGTGTCACTTCAGCAAACTCAAAATTGAGTCAATTAAAGACATTAAACGTGAATCGCTACGCGCATTGAAGGCTATTCCGGAAATTGGCTTTAACAACTGTTTCGAGAATTGGAAAAAACGTTGGCACAAGTGTATTGGGGACAAGGGGGATTACTTTGAGGGGGACGACAAAGATTTTGAATAATAAATTAAGAACAAAGTCTTACTATTTTTTGCCCATAATCGTATGTATGTTCTGACAGATATACCGACTTCTTCTTTTTCGGTTTTGAGTCTTCGTATATGCGTCGACGTAGTAATATGGTATAAAGAAAATATATTTAACTATCATATGATTTATTATTCGTCTGCTTATATGAGTTTTATATGAGTTTTTTTATTTGGACCACATATTTATTTAATATTTTGACGACATCTCGAAAATAAAATTAATTTTCCACCTACATATATTAAGAGTGAATGATTTTTATATAAGTGTTGAGTTGCAAAAAAACCACAAAATTACTAAAATTATTATTTTCTTCTGTCCAAAAAGGCCGACTTTGAGAGGATAAATAGTTATGTTATATATATTCTTGTTCAAAGGGATGTCCAAAGATCATGGAAAATTAAAATATAATCAAAAAATTTAATTGCTCTTAATGGTGCAATTAACGAATTGCTCAACATGCAAATGTGAAGTGTTTTCAGTGAGGAGAGAGAAGCGTATATTTAGTGAAAGAATTTAGTTCTTGTCAAACGAAGAGAAAAAAAATATTCTGAGCACTTGCTGAATAAAAATTTTTAAGCTGAATTTTATATATTTGTACAAAAGACACGATAAGTTTATTGAGTTCTTAATTGCCTCAGTTAATGGTTTGGTTCGAAAAAACGCTTAATTATGTTACATAAAATATTAATTTCTTTATAATTCATAATTTAAAGATTAGAAGCAATTATTAAGTCATAAACATGTGATTAAGAATAATCTACTAGATATACATATAATAAATAATTACATACGATTGTATAAATATTCTTATAAATGCTTACTTATCATCACTATACATATTGATTCACATTTCAGACCCCTCCAGAGAGTGCCCACTTACAGAATTTAGTTCCTGTAAATAGAGCACATCTAGTGGTCATGGCGTTCGATTTTGTAGCAGGTTGCCTCGGTGGTAAGTACACAAGTATTGTATTTGACATCAAAAAAGAGGTGTACAAATAGGTCTGAATCAAGCAATTAATTGAATCATTAAAAATATAGAGTTATGGGAACGTCTGAATGACTTTTCATCTTAAAAAAGTTATGAAAATATCGGCTGAAACCCATCTAATTCTTAATGATAGTAGACTTGGCAACACACCAAACGATCATAACAAGGTGATCGATGTATAAATTACACAATAAGTGAGACATTATTAGCCTCTTAATTAAAATAAACGCCGATCGCTTTGGATATTTTGGATTTAAAATTATAAATATGTTTATATCATTGACACAAGCTCCAATGCTTCTTGTTGTATAAATTTAACTGCCTCACCTTTTTCAACACGGAACAAAAGTAAGTTGCCCTACATCCGCGGACTTGAAGCCTTTTGGGAAAGAAATTTGTCTTTCGCAATGAGACTTAGCTTAAAATTCTTACTTGTGCACTTTACGAATAGTGAATACTTTAGTCCAGATGACTTTGTTAGCCGTCTAAATGGCATAGAAAGTGAGTTATTCCCTGGTTTTTATAAGGTATGTGTTCAAAATTAGGCAAGACAGTAGTGAAATCAATAAACTCAAAGATTCTCTTGGGTAGATCACTTGAAGTTCAAGTCATATTAGTCATTATCAAGACTCAACCAACTGAAAATGTCAATAGATCTGGACTTTAAATACATATATATTGGCTACAAATTAGAATAAGTCATGGATTTTATAAAATAATCCTTCAGTTGAAATGACTCTCCCATATCTTTAAACAGATCTGAGCAAAGACAAAAAACGATGAGGATCATTAGCGTTCTTGGTCCTAGTCGAAACAAAATCCAAAATTAAAAAAAGCAACGGAGAAAAAAGGCACAAAACAAAGATTCCCACGAATTCTCCCCGTTCTCTTTTACCATGTATGTATTTTCCGACAAGTTTTAGGCGCGGCCGTTTCATTAGTTATCTATATACGTATTATTTGAAACGTACTCGGGATGATTTCTTCGGGATCAATAAAAAATACGTATTTTTTGTTCCGTGTTTATTTAGTATTAGCTCCCGCTGGTTAACAAAAATGCTATAATCAATTAGAAACCAAGAGTTACAATTCAAGAGTGATCTCGTGTTTTTCTTTTCACTACAAATTTGCTTTTTCTATTCTACTTTCCAGGCTGTGCAGGTGTTTTAGTCGGTCATCCATTCGATACAGTTAAAGTTCATCTACAGATGCAGGATGTTAAGAATCCTATATATCGTGGCACCTTTCATTGTATATCGTCGCTAGTTCGTACGGATGGTGTGAAAAGTTTATACCGCGGCATGTCCAGCCCACTGATGGGTATAAGTGTTGTTAATGCCATAGTCTTTGGTGTATACGGCAATGTACAGCGACAGATGGTGGACTCAAATTCATTATATTCACATTTCATAGCTGGTTGCGTGTCGGGTTTTGCGCAGAGTATAGTGTGTTCACCAATGGAATTGGCTAAAACGCGTATGCAATTACAACATATGGATCCAAAAGCTCCTCAATACAAAAGTCCTATTGAATGTATAAGACATATAATACAGACAGATGGGTTTAAAGGTGGTTTTCGTGGTTTGGGAATGACAGCGCTCAGAGATGTACCAGGTGGGTGAATTGTATTTTTAAGTGTTTGTAGTATTCAAGCTAACTCTATGAAGATAGTATGATAAGTATTATGTTTCTTCAAAGACGGTAAGGATTAGTTTCATTAAGTTTGTCGGATAACCCGACCATTTTAATGTTAAATTCGTATTGGGAAATTAGACGATAACAAAAGAATTCAAATTGGGGTTAATATAATATTCCCGAGAAACTATCAGGGAATACCTCCACTAAGCATGGGAAACGTGCGTTAAGCATTTAGGACTACTAACCTTGTTTAGCCGAAGTGTGACAATACAAAGCTTACACATAATCGAAAAGGATCCGGTTTTTAAGCGGTCAACCTAACGGCATTTCTCGAAACTTATTTCGAAATACTTTTTGCTGCTTCGATAAGAACAAAGTACATTGATAAATAGGCGTAGAAGCGATATAAGCAAACTCATAGACCAAATCGAGTAATACTGAAATGTTCGGAGGCCTGCAACGAAAACAAGCAGATCTACATCTGCAACCTTGAAGAAAACTGCGGCGGAAGACGAGAGACATTGCTTAAAATTCTTTTTTGATATCCCGCCCCAGTCATCGTTGGGAGCTAGACGAGCTATCATCAGATCTATAATCAGATCGACTCACCGATGAGATAAGATTTTAATTCGTGAGTTTAGCACCGAGGTCAGATAAAAATACTTGCACAGAAGTCTTAAGATTTCTTCAGAACTGAGAAATATTTGAGAAGATCGTAAATTGTTTAAGGTTATGTCTAAACAGATTGACTCAACATAGATATGAGCTAATAAGTCGTAAGTTTAGCACCGGCCATTCCATTGTTCAAAACTCAAAAACCGTCTGAAGGGATCGTAAGATAGTTTAATGTCAACTTTATTTCATCGCCGCGGCGCAAGCGTGCTAGACAGTTCAACGCGATAAAATTCTCGAAATAATACATTAATATAATTTCAACCATCCATAGTTATGTTAAGAAGTGTTATATTAACTATTACCTTTTCTTCTCAAGGTTTCGCCGCCTACTTCGTAAGCTACGAATGGTTTATGTCGTTAAAAGAAAAACCGAGCGTCCCACACGCTCTAACTGCCGGCGGCTTAGCCGGTATCGCTTCATGGCTCGTATCTTACCCCACAGATGTAATTAAGACGCTGTTGCAAGCAGATGGTATGAGTTCAGCGCCCGTGTACAAAGGCGCCTGGGATTGTGCGGTCAGAAATTATAATAAAGATGGACTGCATTTCTTCTTCCGTGGTCTCAATTCAACTATTATACGCGCGTTCCCCGCGAACGCCGCCTGTTTCTATGTGGTCGCTTGCATTTTGGGTCTGACAAAGCGTACAAATTTGGAGATGGAATTACAGACAACCGATCAGTTGGCCATATCGAGGGTACCCATATCGGCGGAGATGCCCTTATCCTATCTGCATCGTTATGACAAAGAGCGCCATGAAGTGCGTGAGAAGCGTTATACGATGGTGAAAATTTTACACAGCCTAGGTGCCTTCAATGAAGCCGTCTGTCATTCGGAAATCGAAGATTTAGCGCATGAATTTTATCCTGAAAATGATAATGATTTTAAATATTATGTTTTCGAAGATGAACGTATAAAAATAAGAGAACTTTGTGGGGATAATGATTGAGAATACCATATAAAGTCCGTTATAGCTGACTAGTTGCATTTATATATATAATACCATATATATGTATGTATGTATGTTTTATTTATATGTATGAATAGTTATTGTACATATATTTATTTATATACAAAAATACGTAGTGCCAAAGCATAAAATCATCTGTAGTTAGGAATTATGTAAATTAATAAATGTGAAATAGTTGAAAATGCCAACGTTTTACGAATGAACGCATTCACGTTTTGAAGTTTTATAAATGAAAAAGCGCAGAAATAAAATATTTTACTATGATAAACAACAAAATCATTTTATTCGTCCTTAAATATAACAGGTTCATATCATAACGGGTGATCCTGATAGAGATACTTTTTTCAATAGCTTTTTTTGATAGATCACGCGTGAGTCGTGTCAAGCTGTCATATTCTTTTTGTTGAGTATTGTTTGGCATTTGATCATGGGGAGACTTACGCCCGATTAACGTTTACAAATCGTTCAACTTTATTGGGAAACTGAGCGAACTATTAGCAATGACATCACCCATCTTGAGAACCAGCCATCATTATTGGATAATATTCGACCGAATAGACCACTTTTTGTAAAATATGGTCGGACGAAAGCATGCCCAACGATTGGAATTTAAGTGTGCTATGCCCAATCCATAAAAAAGGAGACCCCACAAAATGCGCCAACTACCGTGGGATCAGCCTCCTCAACATCGCATATAAGGTTCTATCGAGCGTATTGTGTGAAAGGTTAAAGCCCACCGTCAACAAGCTGATTGGACCTTATCAGTGTGGCTTCAGACCTGGAAAATCAACAGCCGACCAGATATTCATCATGCGCCAAATCTTGGAAAAGACCCGTGAAAGGAGAATCGACACACACCACCTCTTCGTCGATTTCAAAGCTGCTTTCGACAGCACGAAAAGGAGCTGCCTTT
The DNA here is from genome assembly GCF_024586455.1 of Bactrocera neohumeralis. Classification (NCBI taxonomy): domain Eukaryota; kingdom Metazoa; phylum Arthropoda; class Insecta; order Diptera; family Tephritidae; genus Bactrocera; species Bactrocera neohumeralis. The sequence goes on along the minus strand of NC_065920.1, from coordinate 48,580,351 downwards.
ATGCCGCGATGTCTGAATTTGGTATCCCCGCAAAACTGATACGGCTGTGTAAACTGACGTTGAGCAACACGAAAAGCTTCGTCAGGATCGAGAAGGACCTCTCCGAGCCGTTCGATACCAAACGAGGTTTCAGACAAGGCAACTCCCTATCGTGCGACCTGCTTCTGGAGAAAATAGTTCGAGCTGCAGAACTAAACAGAGAAGGTACCATCTTCTATAAGAGTGTACAGCTGTTGGCGTATGCCGACGATATTGATATCATCGGCCTCAACACCCGCGCCGTTAGTTCTGCTCTCTCCAGGCTGGACAAGGAAGCACAGAAAATGGGTCAGGTAGTGAACGAGGGCAAAACGAAATATCTTCTGTCATCAAACAAACAGTCGTCGCACTCGCGACTTGGCTCTCACGTCACTGTTGACAGTCATAACTTTGAAGTTGTAGATAATTTCGTCTATTTAGGAACCAGCATTAACACCACCAATAATGTCAGCCTGGAAATCGAACGCAGGATTGCTCTTGCCAACAGGTGCTACTTCGGACTGAGTAGGCAATTGAAAAGTAAAGTCCTCTCTCGACGAACAAAAACTAAACTCTATAAGTCGCTCATAATTCCCGTCCTGCTATATGGTGCAGAGGCTTGGGCGATGACAGCAACCGATGGGTCGACGTTACGAGTTTTCGAGAGAAAAATTCCGCGAAAGATTTATGGTCCTTTACGCATTGGCCACGGCGAATATCGCATTCGATGGAACGATGAGTTGTATGAGATATATGACGACATTGACATAGTTCAGCGAATTAAAAGGCAGCGGCTACGCTGGCTAGGTCATGTTGTCCGGATGGATGAAAACACTCCAGCTCTGAAAGTATTCGACGCAGTACCCGCCGGGGGAAGCAGAGGAAAGGAAGACCTCCACTCCGTTGGAAGGACCAAGTGGAGAAGAACCTGGCTTCGCTTGGAATATCCAATTGGCGTCACGTAGCGAAAAGAAGAAACCACTGGCGCGCTGTTGTTAACTCGGCTATAATCGCGTAAGCGGTGTCTACGCCAATTAAGAAGAAGAAGGAATAGACCACGTCCAGCACGCAGTGAAGAAAATATAGCAGCCGAAGCTGCGGATGTACACGAAACCCGTGGAGAGTCTACTTGGACTAACGTATGAAACGATTTGGGCTCATGAAAAGCTCCAAAATGATTCGATGTTTTCGAGCCAAATTTTGTTCAGCGATGAGGTCCACTTCTGGCTCATTGGGTATGTAAGACAGCAAAATTACCGTATTTGGGATGAAAAGCAGCCTGAAGAGATTCAAGAGGTGCCATTTTATTCAGAAAAATCTTTTTTTCGTGTGGTTTGTGGGCCGGTGAAATAATCGATCCATATTTCCTCAAAAATAATGCGAGTGAGAATATAACCGTCAATTGTGACCTTTATTGCTCTATAATAACCAACTGCTATATACATTAAATTGAAGCTCATGACCTCGGCGACATTTGGTTTCAACAATACGGCACCACTTCCCACACATTGCATCAATCAATGGATTTTAATTGAGAGAACACTTCGGTGAGTAGATAATTTCACGTTTTGGGCCGGTTGATTGGCCACCAAAATCGTGTGATATCACAACGTTAAACTTTTTCCTGTGATGATACATAAAGTCGAAAGTATATGCGGACACTTCCGCTTGGATTTAGGCCTTGGAGCAAAACATCACGCGTGTCATTCGCCAATTACCAGTAAAAAGGGCGAACGAGAAATCAAAAATTGGACTCAACGGATGAACCATCTGAGAAGTAGCCGCGGCCAACATTCGAAAGAGATAATTTTCAAAAAATAAATGGCAAAAAATGTTTATTCTTTGAAATCGACAAAGAGGTGGTGTGTATCAATCCTTTTTTCACGGGTCTTTTCCAAGATTTGAAGCATTATGAATATCTGGTCAGTTGTTGATTTTCCATACCTCAAGTCACACTAATAAGGTCCAATCAGTTTGCTGACGGTGAGCTCGATAGAGCCTTATATACGATGTTGGGAAAGCTTATCCCACGGTAGTTGTGGCGTCTCCATTTTTGTGCATTGGACGGAGTACACTTAAATTCCAATCGTTAGTTTCATGAACTGTGTGCATAATAATATAAAAAACCGAATTTACATCTAGGACAACAAAACCACTGTAGATCAGTGTAGTTAATGTGGTCTACTTCTTCTACTACTTTTTAATGGTGTTATCAATTTGGTATACATATTTCTAACATCGAAAGAGTAAGTCCCAGTCCCAGTTTGTTTTACAGGCCACAACGCTTCTAAAAGCAAATTATTTTCCATCCTTTGTTATATAATTCGTCTGGGATACCACTAAGCTTCTCTGGAAATCTTCCTTTCCCGACCTTAATAAACACAGAGATCGTGTGATTGCTGACCCTGACTGCCGCGTGGTAGTTACCTATAACCATGAAAAAACGGGTATAAACACGCAAACACTTGGAAACATGCTCAAATCTCTGCGTACGAAAAACACTCAATTCGTCGACTTCGAGCGCTATGGCAACGAGCAACTCGTACTGGGTGCTGTTTATCAAAACAAAATACTTTAAATTGAATTTCCAAAGCAACAAACTGCAATATCAATCGCTTTACAGAAACGAACGAGAAAATATATTTTTCAAGAAGCTTACAATTTGTGTGAATTATTAACGCTTAAAAATAAATACAAATATTTTATATAAATCTACACGGAGAGAAAAAAATCCACCGATTGCCAATATGATGAGTGATGAAAATCAAGCCGAAAATGCAGCAAAGCCGGCATCGGGTGTCGATTCTGGACCCGAACCGCGTTCGGAGTCCGAACAGGAGCGCGCAAATGATACGCACTCCGAGTGCGACTTTGCACGCCTACCAGAGCCGCCTAAGCCCGACGAACCGGAGCCAGTACGCTTAGCGCTCCTGCCACCGGACCACCCACTCTTGCAGAAATTTCAAGCCAATTTAAAGGACTATCTTTTGCGTACGAAGGAACAACTCAAGAATGAAATCGCCGAGATCAAATATCAATTAAAGTTGAAGGAGGCGGCACGCGAAGAGCAAGGCGCCAAGCTATATGATCTGCAACAGGGTATTAACCGGCAAAATGAACAGTTGGAAGATTATGTGCAGCAGATACAAACGAACATGCAGAAACGTGTGGAAATGGAGAATGAAGTGACGCAACTGAAAGCGGAATACGAACAGCGTTTGCAAACGAAAAAGGAGCAAAAGCAAAAATACAACAAACGCATGGTTGAATTGGAGAATATGAACACGTTGGAGGGACACATACGCAACTGGGCCGATGAGGTGAAGGACGAAGTGAAGAATGCCAAACGTATTGTGCATCGTGATACTCAGTTGCAAAAGCAACTGTCCGAGGACAAGAAGAAATCCGATATGCTCTTTTATCATCTGGATGTGGAGGTGAAACGCAAGGAGCATGAAGTCGAGATAGTGCGCAGCGAGTTGCAGGATATGCGCGATATAACCGATGTGCTAAAGACGAGCATTAATGATGCCAATACTGACTTGGAGGTGCTGCAAACTGAGCACAAGCGCTTAACACAAGCCTGGAGTGAGGTCATTGTAGCCATACAGCATCGTGACAAAATACTCTATCAAGCGCAACAATCTATGGGGTGAGTTATAAGTTTACATACTATATAGTATACATATGTATGTATAAGATATATAATTTATATGAAGGCTCCAGAATTTTTTTATTAGGCCTGCTGTTGGTAATAAAATACATAGTAATATGTAGGAATTTGAACCTTCTTAGATATTTTGCCGAACTGTTTCGAATGGGTTGATATCTTCTGAAAATAAAGAACTCTAAAGAGCAGAAAAATTTGAAATTGAGTAAAACTCTATAAAAATGTCAAAGTACCAAAGTAACTCAAAAAAGTCATCCTTCCTACTGCGGTCGCATACGTCAGGTTCAATGGAATGCGCTCGGTTGACGTTTGAGTCACGTCCTGTTCAGTTGGCCACTAACGTTTCCTTCGCACAGCAGCCCTAGCGTACTGCCAAGTATTGCCCATAATTCTGGCAGAGGTTCCCCTGCTCGTACTAGCGATTCCGCCGCGTACAGTTGCCCTATTACTGTTTGGGGGGGAAACCGAATATACCCGTGGTAAGGCATGCCTGTCGTAAGAGGCGACTAAGATCCTGGCCACCAGTCCAGAGCTGTATGAAAGCTCAACTGGTTGTAGCTTCGGTTACAAGGACACACCAAAGACTTTAACCTGCTACCACGGGGAGCAGTAGCCCTTGGAGGTAACTCCAATCTGCTCATTGGGTTTGGCCCTTTGTGGAGATTCGTGTTGGTTGTGATTAAAACCCAAATCGCGGGAAGAACTGACCTTGTCAGTTGAATGTGGAGATGGGCCTCGAACCCTACCAAGGTGGTTAGTGTGTCCATGCCACACTGCCAATTGGTACTGAAAATGCTTAGCATTCTCAAGGCGCTGATCAACGCATTGTTTTGATCCGTTGTGCTTTTGAGCGCCGTGGAGTAAGGCTGTCGTCAGCAGGTACCCACGTAAAACACACCGGATGTTGTCCGTAGTCAGCAGATTTCTTCCGGTTTGCCATGTTTTTTCCTTCCTAGATGTAGCCGACTACACCGATCCTTTTAGTAGACTTCGCGGGAGATGGTTCGATCACTCTGGGTTCTACGCTCCCAGGTATAAATCTACCGAACTCCTTTCACTTCTCGACTTCTTGTTTCTTCTAAACAATTCTTAGTTAAAAAGCTGCCCAATCCGAGCCGTTTTCCGTTCCCCGAAATGTAGGATAGATATGTATATACTGGTTCCAAGGTTGTCTCTCAACCAAGCGTATAGAGGGCGTCTTTTCAAGCAACACTTACCTCAGAGACTTTCCATGATTCTAACGGGACGGAGGCAGTTGCGACATTAATTCACCAGCTATGTCTGCTGAGTGTCACCCCAGCATACTCAGGAGGTAGAATGTCGTAACCAACAGCTGCTCAATTTTTGGAATCGCTGAAATCGCTGTTCTGCTTATACTACAGTTTCTTAGTGAAAATGAGCTTTAAAGCAATATGTAATTAAGTACTCTCTATTTTCAGCAAAGAGAAAGAATCTATTACACTAAACACAATGAGTATTGAGTCAATTAAAAAGCAGATAACGAAGGAGACAAAACAAAACGAAAAATTGGAATCTTTCAAATCGCGACTCCTGGCCGATTGTGGAAATCTTAAACGTGAATGTGAGTATAAACAGAATTAGTAGAGACATTAAACTGCAACTGAACCGACTCTAATGTTCGCCCTCAGGTCAAAAACAAGCGGAGACATTGCTCGGACTGCAAGTGAAACTCGACGAACTGCCGCTTTGGTTGAAACAAAACGAGAAGGATTTAATCGAAGCAAATCGTGAGGGTACCAATTTGGAAACCGAATTGCGCAGAATGCAATGGAAGAGCGATAAACTATATGCCAAGAAATATCAAATGGAAGAGAACATGCTAAAATTGGCGCAAGATCAATTGATCACCGACAAAGCTAGTCAGTATCGCTTGAAACTTTTGCGCGAAGCACAGGAAACACGCAGGGGTACCGAACTAAATTTGGCTGTAGTTCAAAGTCAACTCTCAGACACTTTGTTGGATACGGAGCGTTACCGGGGCATATTAGTGAAATTGAATCAAGATAACGAGGAATTAGAAAAGAAATTACATAGTGTGGATCACAATGCCGAATTGATTGTAGCCGAGATGCATGCGTTGGAAACACAAATCGATATCAAAATGAAAAAGATTGATCGCTTATCAAATCGCCTGGAAGAAATAAATCGCATGGGCGAGGAAGCGGCCAACAGTGTGCAGGCAAAGAAGGTGCTCAAATAGTTAAATTATTAAAAAAAAGTTGATTATATGAGTTTCTCTCATTGCAGATCAAGATATTGGAGCGTGGCATATTAGCCACCGAACAGCAGATACGAGAGCTCCAGCAATTTTGGTTGATGATGCAGAATCACTATGTTAATCTATCGGAAAAGCGCAATAATCAACTTACTGAAATACAGGTCACCCAAAAACGTAAGTACTGATAGGGCGAAGTCAAAATGTGAACCCTGTGTAATTGTGTTCAAAGTGTTCTTATGTTAAAATCTGGTATTCGGTTAGTTTGTATTTTGTTAGTTTGTATTTAATAGTTCAATCAGATCACGAGGTCATCACGTTAGCTGAAACATTATACATATCAATGTTAACGAATTTTTTCCAACATCCGATACACCAATTTGGAACAGTTATAGTTATGGACTTAAAGAAGTGCTGATCCAGCTCGATATCTAAATAATTCGGACTACATCCTGCCAAGTTTAGATTGCAATAGTTACTGCCAGGTGGGATTACCCTCTAGACAAAAATGGAGAGGAATATCGCAAAATGGAGTGCGCTGTAGGAATGGGGATATCTTCGAAAATCTTGATATCACTCTCTCGCTATCCGTCTACTACACTCAGCTAGAATCTTCCAAGCGGAAGTACTAGGCATAGAAAAGGCCTGTGGAATTATACTGAATAACTACGAGAGGATACAGAAAGCTACCACGTACACAGATAGTCAGGCGGTATTCTAGCCTTGTCGTCAACAAAGACTAATTCCAGATTAGTCAACAAATGTAGTAAGACTTTACGCTCACTGGTAGGTCACCTTCACTTGTCCATAATTTGGCTTCCCGGTCACGAAGAAGCAGACAAATTGGCCAATTCAGGAGCCTTTCTAGGCTTATCCTAAAAATGTGACAAGACCAGAACTAAGGGCTTAATACACAGGTTCGGGATAGATATATACATTAGCCATTTAGAGAACATACGTTGAAATGGGCATACCCTATGACAATATTTGCCAGCTGCAAAATCGATCTCAAAATATAGTCGACAATTAGAGCGGTCCTATCTCTCCTTATCTAAAGTTTATTCTTTACTTTGATCTCAGTTTGGAAAACGATTTACTTACACTCATTCATACAGTTATTTCACAACATTCCCCGTATTATGTCGTACAAAATTGACTTTCATTGCAAAATATATCACTGAGGGTTCGTGTCCTGCAGCGGAAGCAAATTGGGTATCTGTGGCAATCTGCCTCGTCTCGACGGTCTCGAAATTGAGTTCAAAGTAGGTAGCAATAGAATTCGGATTCCAACAAAAGCATTGGTTCACATACACAGACAGATTTCCTCAATATCAACTTTTAATTGTAGACAGGAAACTCCTAATCGTTAAACTTGAAGAGAATCTTCTTTCCTATTTAATCGTTTCCTCAAAAAAAACTTGTATTGTGATTTTTATTAAATATTTCAGAGCTCAGTATAATCAAGCAGAAATCGCTGAAAATCGATGTAGATCTTGAAAAGCAGGAAGAGGCCACAAAAGAACTCGAACATGACATACAAATCTATTTGACTAAAGTAGAACTCTTAAATAAAAAAATGTGTAATGCGCGCCAACAGCACGACAACGAGGAAAACGAATGCCAGATGGAGCACAATGAACTAGTACTCAAGTTGAAGGTAAGTCACTAGGAGTCATACTCAAACCGATATAATAAAGGACAAGTTTTACGGATTCTTCTTTAAAACGCTTTCAGGATCACGAAATGAATGTTTTAAATATGGAGGCCGAAATTGATGAGCTGCAGGATGAAATCGATCATTACAAAGACTTGGTGCTGGACAAACATCGCGAATCATTGTCGTGGGAAACCAAATATAAGCTAATCGAAGAGACGCTACGTTGGCGCAAAGACGAAACGAGTCTCACAAGTGAAATCGGCAATATGAAATCGGAAATACATCGCATGAAGATACGATTTCAGCATTTGGCGCGCGCACAAGAGAAGCTCGCACAAGATTTGCAACACGGTGTGGCACATCGTGAACATATCTATATAGCTGCGTCGGCAAAGAAGCTCGCCGAGGTAAAAGCGCAGCGCATCAAGACTGGCATTTCGTCACAACAAAAAGTTATCGACTTACGTAATCGCTTGAAGAAAATTCAAAATGAGATTAGTGTTATTAGCGATGAACAACTCGTGAAGGTCACACGTGATAACGAACGTATCCGTGCCGATCTAACGCGTTTGTATGAAGACATTGAGCGCGAGAAGGCTCTTGATGAGGAACTACGTCAGAAGATTGACGATAGCCTTTTGTTGAAACATTACAATTTAGAACGCATCGTACGTAAACAGAATCGCGCGAAATCGTATCGACGCTTAGGCTTGGGCACGTCTTCTCCTAAGATACGCTCTGAAACCACATTGAATCAATTGGTACAAAAGCAAATGGAAATAAATGATAATCTACTCGAGGTGGTACAAATTTTGAACACAGAGTTTCCAGAAAAGAAAAAATTCTTCGCCAAAGTCACACAAGTTCTTCGTGATTAAGTGTGTTACGTCATGTTAGCCAGGGGCTAGGTTTTAATATATTTGTTTGCATTTTTATATGAATTTTTGGCACATTTGTATTCAATATGATTTGGAAATATATTTTGGTCATTATGATTTCTAAAAAATTAACTGAATAGTTTTAACTTTAGAATAAATTACGAGTATGTTATAGAAATATTTAGTATGGAGAGCAACGGATAAGGTTTTCATGACGAACGGATCTGTTATTAAATCTAAACATTCTTTGAAGATTATCTCTTTCGAATGTTGGCCGCGGCTACGTCTCAAATGGTCCATCCGTTGAGTTCAATTTTCGATTACTCGTTCGAGCATTTTGAGTGATAACTGGCGAATGATACGCTTGTTTTGTTGTTGTTTGAGTGTGATATCACACGATCTTGGTAGCCAATCGACCGGCTCAAAAAGTGAAATTATCTGCTCACCGAAGTGTTCTCTCAATAAATCCATTGATTGATGCGATGTGTGGAAAGTGGCGCCGACTTGTTGAAACCAAATGTCCCCGAAATCACGAGCTTAAATTTCGAGCATCAAATAATCGATTATCATGGCGCGATGGCCGGCACCATTTTTGAAGAAATATGGCCCAATGACCATACCACCGTCCCACAAACCACTCCAATCCATTGTTTTTTCTGAATGAAATGGCAGCTCTTGAACCTTTGCAGGTTGCTCTTCGTACCAAATGCGGCAATTTTGCTTATTTACTCACCCATTGAGCAAAATTTGACTCGAAAACGTCGGATCTTCTTGGAACTTTTCAATAGCCTTTAGAGCGAAGCGAATGTCGAGTGACTTCTTGCATATTTTATACGCTTTCAACCTAAGATTTCGACGAAAAATGCGCCAAGTCGTTCTATACGTCAGTCCGAGCTGCTCCGAACGCCACCGAATCTACACGATCTTTGTGTACACTCTCAGCTAAGGCTGCTATATTTTTTGATTGCGTGCTGGACGTGGTTTATTAGGTCGAATATTATCCGTGGACGTGGTCTATTAGGTCAAATATTATCCAATAGTGAATGCTGGGTCTGAAGATGGGTGATGGTGTTGCGATAAGTACGCTCAGTAAGTCGATAATGTTGACCATAAGTTGAGCGAAGTACGCGAAATGCATTCTTTACAAAACGTGAATTCTTATAATAAAGTTGAACGATTTGTAAACGTACATCGGGCGTAAGTCTTTCCATGATGTAGTGTCACACAATACATTGTCTAGAAGGGCCATTGCCACAACATTTGTATAATCAAGTAGTGCTTATTCTGCGAGTACGAATTTTGGAAGTTAATTTTCGATTTACATCTAGTCCAGATATAATTTGTATCTTTAAAAACAAAAACGGCCGGACAGTCCCCAAATGTGTGTTTCGACTTCTCAGTATTAATCTTTATTTTCCACTACCTAAGCGATTTCAGCATACGTAGCTATTTGAAAGCCACTGACAGCAGGAAGATCAGCAGTTACTATTGTGGAAAGATCCGAGAACACTGTCCTGTGGGATACCAGCATGTATACTGTATTATAGCATGGTAGTTTCTCCATACATTTAAACATAAGTGTCGCTTGTTTATGATAAGAGCAAAAATTAAGCAGGAAACGGTAGAGAACGAGAGTAAGACGAAATATCTGTCATCAAACAAACAGTCGTCGTATTCGCGTCTTGGCTCTCACGTCACTGTTGATAGTCATAACTCCGAAGTCGTAGAAAATTTCGCTTATCTTGGAACCAGTATCAACACCACCAACAATGTCAGCCTCGAAATCCAACGCAGAACAACTCTTGTGAACAGGTGGTACAAGGACGAATACAACATTTGATGAGTCGGCGTTGCGAGTTTTGGAGAGAAAAGTTCTGCGAAAGATTTATAGCACTTTGCGCGTTGGCCACGGCGAATGTCGTATTCGATGGAACGATGAGTTGTATGAGATATACCACGACATTGACATAGTTCAGCGAATTAAAAAACAGCGGCTACGCTGGTTAGCTCATGTTGTCCGAATGGACGAAACCACTCCAGCTCTGAAAGTATTCGACGCAGTACTCGCCGGGGGAAGCAGAGGAAGAGGAAGACCTCCACTCCGTTGGAAGGACCAAGTGGAGAAGAAGCTGGCTTCGCTTGGAATATCCAATTGGCGCCACGTAGCGAAAAGAAGAAACGACTGGCGCGCTGTTGTTAACTCGGTTATAATCGCGTAAGCGGAGTCTACGCCAATAAAGAAGAAGAAGTTGTAAACTACCATTTGCAGCTTTACATGGCGCATACCTGTTGCTTGCTGCCAATAACTTTCACTGCACGCTCTTCTCCGTGCGGAGCAGCTCCTTTATAGTGTGGAACCCAGCTCATTGCCTAACCTAAACCTTTATGCCCCAGGGGCATAGATGCAAGCAAGCCGTTGCAGCTTCGATAATTAAAGATCTATCGAAATCTACGATGCTTACGATGACCAGGCAATTAACAATCGCTGATGTTCGGCTTACAACGCCAGGATTACCGTCTGCATACCTTGAGCCTTTTTATAGCTTTAGACTGATTTGTGAACTCGGCAGTTTTCTGCAAAATTTTTTGGAGATTATTTTCTGCCGCCACAATAGATTTGGTTGTATGATGAAGACAAATAAAACCAACAACAACATTGAAAAATTAAGTACATATAATATACACATGTGATATATTTTACCATTTTAATAGTATTAATACATATAATTTCCTTAGTTCTTCAACCATTTTCGTTTGCTATACATATACATTATTTCTCCTCTACTCTCTCTTTCTCTCTCTCGTTTTCCCTTTCGCTCTCGCTCGCTAACTTACGTGATAACGCATCGACGCGTGGCCCTTTAAAATATCCACGAAAATACAAATCAAATGTAAAAATGTAAAAATTTAAAAAAAAATAAAATAAACTTTATCTTAGCTAGGTGTTTAACTTTAAGCATATAAACATAATATATGTACTTGTATGTATGTAGGTAAAACAGCTAACTGGATGTATATAATTAAAATACTTTTATATTTTATATTTGTATGTATGTATGTTTTAAAAGGTCTCACAATTAATTATGCTGGTTGTTGTTTTTTTCTTTTTCAAAAAATATTTTATTGATTAAGTAATTACTGCTTGATAAAATTTTCTGCAATGCTTTCAAAAAAGTACAAAAAACATTCTTAGTATAAATCATAATTAATATAACAAAAAATTAACTAAGTGTGCGCGTTTGTATAAAATATTAACTTACATGCGATTGTAACTAAGCAACTTAATTTGAATTTTATTTTATTTTTCTTTTATCTATATTTATATAACATAATGGCATAAAAAATGTTGTTGCTTTCACTACTTGGTAATGTCAAGTGTTGGCGCTTGCGGACAGGTAGGTAATTTCAACGGCATAATTGCAGGCAAATCAAGGCGCATTGCAGTGGCAGCAGCACAGGGTGGCAATAATTATTCTTTTTTTTTACTTTTTCCTTTGAGTTTTTTTAAATAAGCTCTTTTTTTCAGTTATTTTTTTAATATTAATATCTTTTTTAAAATTATTATTTTTTATTAATATCTTTTTTTAAATTATTATTTTTTATTAATATTCTTTATAGTGTGTTTGTTCTAAAATTTCGACACTTATTTTCTTTATTTATTATTTTTTTAAATTTAAATTTGATTTTATTATTTTCATAATTTTTTTTTTGTATTTCTATATTTTATTTTAATAATTTTTAATCGAATTTTATTAATATATTTTTTTTCATTATTATTATATTTTATTTATTTTTATTATAATTTTTTATAATTTTTTGAACTTTTATAACTATTTTTTATACTTTATTTTTTATTAATACTTTTTTATTTCATATATGTACGTATATATATTAATATTTCATATTTTATTTTATTTTTAGTTTTTTAAATGTCAAAATAGTTCTTTTGTTTCAAAATTTCGACACACTATTAAAGCAAAATCAAAATTCATTGCAACATACTGTTGCTGCCACCTATTCATAACACGCTTTGTTGCAATTAAACCATTTTTTACACAAATAATATTTTCACAATTAAAAAAAGTGCGCTTAAGTGAAATATAGTAAAGAAAAATTAATAAATTTAGTTAAAAACTCTTGCATAACCAGAAAACGGTAAACTAGCAAATTATATATTGACACATACATGCTGTATTACAAAATAACTGCAGTTTATCGCCTTGCGGTTCATTCATTTAACACAATAATTAAAATTTCTGACACTACATTTTTTTCTGACAATAAAGGGCCAGCGTGTATGTTTGCTACAACAATTGCTTATGAATTTATATAATATTTCTTTACAATTAAATTTGGCCAACTGGTTTTGAGCTGCGAGCATGGCTTGCAATATTTTTGAGACGTTGTTTTTTTTCTGTTTTTCAACAAATAACAAACAAAATTTGCTGTATGCGAGTTTGCTGTGACTTTTTATAAATAAAAAAATAAATTAAAACTCGAATTGGCATCAAAATACGCATACGTATTGGGGATGCTTGAGCAAAACTATTGGCACTTTGTGTTGAAAATGCTAACTTTGGCGTATGGCAATAATTTTTACCGCATATAACAGTCAGCAAATGCAATACAACAAATTTCGCCCGTTATTTAGTACAGTGCGCAAGTGTGTTGCTGTGGCGAAGTTGCATTCACAGTCCTGTGGAAATGCGTTACACACATGTGACATTAAGAAAATAACTGTGTGTGTGTTTGCCGTATTTTATATGCACTTTGCGGATTACTTTACGCGCATGCGTGTTTTTTTCACATTCGCACTTTTGTTGTTGCACTTCGCCGCAGCAAGCACTTCACGTTTTGGCATTTCAAAAAGCACTTGCTGCTGGTTCACTATAATTTTCTTAAATACTTTACACTAACCTGCGCGCTCGTCTTAACTGCAACAATTACCCGAAAAATTTCTTAGTTACACTTGAACTTCTTATTATATCGTTCTTCTTCTTTGTTATCAACACTCTCAACTTGCATAATTTTTGTTTTTTGTGCGGTCTTAAAGGCTATATCATTAGATTTAAACCATTTTATATATTTGTTTTTATTATTTATATATATGTATATATATATAATATGTATATATAGTCATAATAATTATTACATATGCATTATGTACCTATGTTTATATGCAGCTAATAATTAAGTATTATTAATCTATGTATGTATATATGTAACTTCAATTTGTGTGTGTTTTGTTTTGTTTTTATATTAACTTTATTTTATTTTAGCCCATACCACGCCTACCTCGCTTCATTCGCTCGATTTTACTTCACTTTACTTGTTTATTATATTACAAAACAGTTATAGTACTTTTGTTTTATATATATGATGCAACACACCGCTCGGTGACCGCCAAGGCAGCATTATTACTCACTTTCACAAATTTTAATGTTATGAACTATATTTTTTTTAGTTTTAACAGTCTAGTGACAACTATTTACATACATGTTTATACTGCAATTCAAAATGGTTTTGGCTGAAATTTCATACGCTCACGATAAAAAGAGAAATAAAATAATTTAATTTTGGACTAACAGTCACAGTTACGCTATAATATGAAGAGATGGACAGACAGAGATATTAATAATAATAAAATGTCAGCATGGCATAACCTAAATTGTCAGCTGCAGCTGGAGTTTAGTACTACATTTCACTTGACACGCCTCTTACTAATTCACAAATGATACGTATAGTGCTTAATACTCTTAAAAAACGAAAATTTGTCATTAAACTTTGCTATGGCAGAATGTATTTGATTGTCAGACGGGCATTATAATCCCCTATAAGCTATATGCATTATTTTATATTGATTAATTGAGCTAAAACGGTTTTTAGAGACTTATGAAAATCAAAAAAACAATAGCAGTACGCAAATAGTTTAATTAGCAATTTGCTTGAAGACAATTCCGCTAATAATTTTATATAAAAAATATAAAAAACTTACAAAAAAAACACTTAAAAAAAATAAATAAAAAAAAATAAAAAATAAAAATAAAAAAAAAAAAAAAAAAAAAAAAAAAAAAAAAAAAAAAAAAAAAAAAAAAAAAAAAAAAAAAAAAAAAAAAAAAAAAAAAAAATAAAAATTAAAAAAAAAAAAAAAAAAAAAAAAAAAAAAAAAAAAAAAAAAAAAAAAAATTTAAAAAAAAAAAAAAAAAAAAAAAAAAATTTAAAAAAATAAATAAAAAAAAAAAAAAAAATAAATAAAAAAAAAATAAAAAAAAAAAAAAAAAAAAAATAAAAAAAATAAATAAAAAAAAATAAAAAAAAAAAATAAAAAAAAATATATGTACAATGTATATAAAAAAAAAACCAAAAAAAAAAAATAAAAACAAAAACATTCTGGTATTTAGTATTGAAAAAAAAAACAATAAAATTTTAACCCCAAAACGGGACTAAAAATTAAAAACGTTTTTTTTTTTAATTATAAATACCAAATTGAAAAAATAAAATTTTAATCCCCAACTGCATCCTGATCTACAATTTGGTTATCTTTTGAAAAAGTTTTTTTCTATTAAATTTCAGCTAGTTCAACACTTTTTGTCTTATTTATATTTAAATGCTCTTAAATAAAGAGTTTCAGTTTTTCAGTTTGTTTGGGATTAAAACTTAAACTTTCAATTTTAAATATTTATTATTAAATTAAAAATTAAATCTTCTATCTAATTTTAAAATTAAAATTTTTAAACCCAAAAACAGGATGAAAAATTTAAAATTAGTTTTTAACCTTAAAATCTTGGACTAAAAATTAGATTTTAAAGTTTAACCCCAAATGTGAATTAAATATTGAAAATTTATTTCATATTCCAAATTTTCAGGTTGTTTGGGATTAAATATTGAGAATTTATTTGTTATTCCAAATTTTTATGATTAAAAAGTTCGTAATTATACTTTAAATTAAAAAAAAATATATTATTAAATTAATAAACAAAATGTTCAATTTTTATTTCTTAATAAAAAAATTAAAAATTGGAAGTTTTATTGCGAACTTTTTAATTTATTAAATTAATAAACAAAATTTTATTTTTTTAATTATGATGAAAAAAAGTAAATTTATTTTCTTTATTTAATAATAACATTTAAAATTGAAAGTTTATATACGAATTTTTTAAGTGAAAAATTGTATTTTTTAAACTAATTTGGAATTAAAAGTTAGATTTTAAATTTTTAATCCTAAAATCGGAATTAAAATTTTAATTTTTAAAATTAAAACTGAAAATTTAGTTTTTAATATCAAAATTGAAAATTTAATATCCAAATTGAGAACTTAAATTTTAGTAATTTTTTTTATTAAAAAATTGGCAACCCTAAAGCTGACACTGACTCTGCGTTTTACTTTTCGCATTCCGCACAGCGGTAAATCGCCAACTTTACGAAAATGTTTAGAAAACTCTAAAATTTAATTTTACAAACTGTACGTTGTATATTAAAATTTAGTAAGCCGAAGGCAAGTAAGCTCAGTCTAAGTACATATGTATATGACACTGTTGTTTTTAACATTCCATTTTTTTGCATTCCGATTTCAACCATTTGCTTTCGTAAAAAAAACATTGGAGGAAATAGCTGTTAATATTACTGTTAGCTTCACCGAGCGTTTGGCCTTTTTTAACATTTTAGCGTAATTAAAAATCCTTACTGCTTATAAAAATAAGATTTAAGGTGTGGAGTGTAGGAATTGAACTTTGTCTCTTTCATGTCTGCTCTAATAAAAAGAATTTTTTTACCTAAAGCAACAAGGCTGTATAAAAAAAAACTGTATGAGAATGTATTGATTTATGATGGCGAATAAAATCTATGCACAATTACGGTTAACAAACGAACGACAAACGAAGCGATACAAAATCTACTTATCATTATACTACTTAATGTATAAAAGGTATAGAAAAATATGGCTGTCGTATGTACAAGCGTACATAATTTGTTGTTGTACGACAAGTAGAGAATGAAGTTAAACAAAAAGTTTGTAATAAAATAGATTGTCGATAAAATTCTAACCAAATCAACACTGTATGTGTAAGATTAAAGAGAAATCAATAAAAGAAATCAGCACTAACTAAAAGAAAGATATAGAGTAGGTAAAAAAAAAACATGTGCGTTTCTCTTGTTAACTACACAAGATTAACGCATAGAATTAGCAGTGAAAACTAAAAGTATACTACATACATATATGTACATACATATAAAGCATATGTATATACTATTTCTTACTCAATTATCAATTATATACAATTGTGACGCTACTATGTGCGTGCATTTGTGCTTCCGTAGTATGAGTGTGGTGTGTGTTAGGGACGTGGTGCATTATATATATTAGCGTACCACCACTACCAACGTAGAACAACCGAACATCACTATTGTTATTCACCGGGGCAAAATTGCAAAGTTGCAACAAAGAAGCTGCCTACTTTGCTTGACTGCCTGCCTGTCTACAGCTGTTGGTGCTGTGCATGTTGGGGTTGCAATTGCGCATGCGCATTGTTGCCACTGTGTTGTTGTAGATGTGGTGGCGGTGGATGCCTGCGCCGGAAAAGATTACTCAATATTTGTTGCTCCAAATCGATGGCGTTCGCTGTGTTGGCGCTATTATTGATGGCCTCCTGTTGCTGCTGTTGGGTACTGTAAGGTATTTGGGAAGTGGGAGGTTCAGTCATGAGTGCCGTAGCTGCTGCTATTGCCGCTGCTGCTGCCGCCTGCTATTGTTGTGGATGTTGTTGTTGATTATGTTGTTGTAGATGTGGTGGCAATTGCACACCACTACCTTGTGGTGGCGGTACAGGCAGGCCGGCGCCTGGTGGTACAGACACCTGTGGCATTGGCGGTTGTCCGTATACACCACCGCCGGGTGGTTGTGGTAACATATGATGTTGCGCGGCAAGTTTTGGGCCATCTTCGGCTTTTTCCTCTTCACGACGCTTCAAACACGCCGCTTTCGGGTTCAGATTACGTTCGCGTACTTGCTGTTCCAGCGTCATTATCACTTCCACGGCCATATTTAGTATGCCGAGTTTTGTCTGCGGTTTATCCGATTTGAGGTGTGTCATACACATTCGTCCCAGTTCTTTTAATGCTTCGTTAATGTCACGTATACGTATCCGTTCTCGCGCGTTATTCGCTTGGCGGCGTTCCTTTTCGCGCATCGCTTTAACGGCAGGTTCTACGTCATCATCATCCTCGGCGGATGAGCAATACCGACGTGGTCGTTTGGAGCCCTTCCCTGAGGCTCCTTGCTGATTGTTGTGTGTAGCCTCCATTGAGCTGGTCGGTTTGCTATCGGGTCCGTCCACAAGTCCGGCCATGGCACCGCTCATTGATGATGTAGAGGCACCGCCACCTGAGTTGGCCGCTGATGCTGACATTGCAGATGTTGCAGCGGCGGCTGCTGCCGCTTCTTTTCGTTTCTTTGATGACTTCGATGTGGTACCAGTTGCACTTGAAGTTGCCGTTGTTGTTCTTTCCATTTTTATTTGTGGTACTGTCGATTGGCTACCATTTAGACCATTACCGACTGCATCAAGTGGCGGACCATTACCTGCTAGAACCTCGTGTGGTGAATGTAGATTTGAGACGCCACTTGTGCTGCCAACACCGCCAACCATATGAGAGGGCGGAGAGGTTGGCACAAAACTTGATAAGCCATCCATGTTGTCCATTGCCGAAAGAGCTGCCCCTACACCGCTCAGCAGTTCAGGCTCACAATGATTGCGCAACACATTAAGCGCGTCATCAAGACGTTCCTCCATGCGCGCACCCTGGAAGACAGCTGCCATTGTATGCAAACCCGATGGGCCAACGTCAGTACCATAACTACCGCCAACGCCCATGCCACCTCCAACCGAGTTTACACTACCCCCAGCGCTATTGAGAACCGCTCCCCATGGTGCTCCACCACCGTTGCTGCCAACAACTGATTTGTCCAGCAGTGATTGTGTTAAACCACTTTGGGTCAAAGGCGGTGGGGAGTTTACTGGCGTTGAAGGATTTGAACTAAAACTGCTAATACTTTGATCGGCAGCTGCCGCAGCCGCAGCAGTCATATACATGTGCTGTCGCAAAGAGGCAGTCGAATTTCCCGCAGTTGCAGATGGACCCTTCGGTCCTAGACCCATACCGGTAACACCAACGCCTACACCAAAGGCATCAGACTGTACCGCTGGACTGTGTTGTTGGCTGTGATGGGAAAGCGGATGATGGCCATGAGCGTTTGCCGTCGCTAAAGTATTGTGTTGTGGCGAATTATAAAGCGTCGCTGGCGAGTGCGCCGCAGGACCGCTGATTTGTTGCATATTGTTGCTACCACTACGAAAAGAACTCATTGGCGGTAGTGATGTAGGCACTGGACTGTGCATACCCACACTATCAATAGGTAGCCCGCCACCCATACTACTGCCACCAGTCATACCATGATGTTGCTGTTCAGGATTGTGGTGTTGCTGTGGTGTTAAGTGATGAGGATCCAGCGGTCCATTATTTTGATATGAGTTTGGATTTCCATAGCCACCAACGGTTGACGAGTACCAGCCTCCACCAGGACCGCCACCAGCACCAGGTGGAACACCACCACCACCATTTCCGAGATTTGTGTCAAAATACTGATTTACTCCAGCTCCGCCATCACCGAATCGATTACTACCTCCTGGGGTGTCATGCATAGGATTGAAGTCGTCGTTAGGGTACATTCCATTTTCCATGCCAAGACCTCCGTAGGGTGATTGATAGCCGCCATTTCGTTCAGCACCACCAGTGCTTGGTTGTTTGTTTGCGATTTTATTAAAACAATTCTGAAACACCTCGTAAAGGTGCATGGGCTCGTCATCACTGGTTGCCATTGTGTGTTTAAAGTGAGCGCTGTATATGTATTTCTTAGTAATAAGTAGCTTAGAGAAACGATTACCTGCAAAAATATATATCATTAATATAACAATAAACTTTTATATTGCGGTAAGGCATGTTCCCTTCTGTATTCAGTCCAAATATTTTAAAATTATTAAATTTTTAACCAAATTAATTTTCTACATTAAGAAGTCAAAATAATATTTTAACAAAGCTAATTCATACAATTGAATGTTCAAATTTTTCTATCAAATGTATTATCTCAATAGATAATTTAATACATTTTTTAATATGAATAACGTTGAATATTAGCGTACGTTTATTTTACTCTAAATATAAAATGTTCACAAATTTCAAGTTCTTTTAACATTATTCATATTTAAAACACAATTAGCACACATAAAAGGATACGTGGCCTATAAAACCTCCGTAGGTTTCACCTCCTTTAAATGCATTTTATAACTCATTAAAAATTTACGAGTTGTTATTGAACTACTAGGGAAGCCACCTTAAATATTTCACACCAAAAATCACATCTACTCACGTTTCAACTCCTTTGTTGGTTTTCTTTCCTATTGTCTTCGTAGTAGTTGATTTCTTGTCTCTTCTTCACCCCTATATATTATCGTTGAACAGGTATGAACGAGCTTAGTTCGCAAGAGTAAAGTTCGAGGAAACTTCCTCGGTCTTTGAACGTGCACACAGAAACACAAACAACTTTTACACGGTGTAAGGGGTATGTTCTAGCATGGGGACTTACAGGGGTTCTCGATACTTTTTAATTAGGCAGCATAGGCTGCGCAATGTGAGGTAGGGACCTCAATATTAAATCGTCACTATAATTTTTCAAATAATCACTTTATGAAATATAATAATGAGCTGTTGCAGCTTCAGGTTGCGTTTTGGACGAATGTTGATGCTGCTGTTGCCGTTGGCCACAGCTCGGCTCGCTCGCACGCACGCACGATTCTTATTCAATGGCTTTATTGCCCTCTTCGATGCGTCATTACATAATCCAAAAGGCGTACGAACATTTTTCTGATATCACACTACACTTTTTACACGATTCTAATTAAAAATTGTATAATTCTATGGGAAAATTGTGCAATTTGCCCCAACAAAACCCCACCAAAAATTTTGATATTAGTAAACTATTGACATAGAAATGCACAAGAGAAAATGGCGGCGTATTTGTTCACTTCGTTCAGTTTGCTCGAGTTCATTTCGTTAAGTATTTCGTTTACTTTCGAGTTTTCTTTCGTTCGGTGGGTATAGGCTTGATTCATTTTTACCTTCAAGAGGGTTGCCTAATAAAACTAAATATTTGTGTGCGTTGATTCGTTAGAATGAATATAACAATAATTAAAACTAAAAACTAATTTTGAAGTCCACTAATATTTTTTATCGAAAGTAAATATTAAATTAAATGTGTGCCTTATTTTTTAGCTCTCTAATGTATGTTGATAAGAAAATTTGAAGGTTTGCAAATAATTCATAAAAAATCATTCAATTAAGATTATAAATAATTTTTTTGGAACCCCAAATTATCAATATGAAAAAAATATATTTGAAATACCTAATTGGAAATAAAAAATTTTATATCAATTATTGATTAAAAAATAACTTTAATCACAAGCTAAGAACTAGCAATTATTGTGTACATCTGAGCCATCATCTTCTCATCTCTATAGAGCATTGAACGGTAAACTTACACATTTACATACGATTTATATATAGAGCCATTTTTAATTTTAATTTTCGGAATACAGCCAAATAAATTTTATTTTTATTATTAGTTTAAAAAAATAAAGTTTTAGTTTTAAGCCCGAATTCTTAAATTTTAAAACTCACAACCCTGTTTCAAATCAACTGTGACAAAGCATATTATTAAAATTTTGATCAAGTAATATTAACTAAACCGATAACCAAAAATGTAAGAAGATTTTAATAAAAAAATTAGTAGAATCAATTTACACCTTAGAATATTTATGATATGCACTGTGGGCAGTAAACATAAATATGAGCATATAATTGAATTAAATGAAAATAATCGAAATTTAAAAAAAAATTACGCTATTGACTTTTTTCTTGTACTGTTTATATTACTTATTAATTAATATATAATATTTAAATTAATATACCTTAATAATATATATATTTTGACAATCATCCCTGTTTGTGGTGGATTATTAAATTGTTGAAAAAATCACACGTGTTTGGTGCAACCCTGTTGAGACAGATGGTGAATTAAAATAAATATAAACAAATCAAATTTGCTTCAAGCAGAAAAACAAAAAATATCAAAATAAAATTGTCTTAAGAAATGTCGCTTAAACTATTAAAACAAAGTTTGGATATACTAGATGAAACAGCATCTAATAATGAAAAAGGTGTGTATGATGACAAACGCGTGTTGTATTTACTGAACTAATATTGCCGAAATGAACCACGAGTTTGACTTGCTAATCAAAAGTTTTGATTCAAAACTAACTTCAATAAACTTTAAAATATTTTGCAGCTAATCAGAAAACAGCAAAAACTGTTCCAAGGAATGTTCACTTGAACAAATCCAATAGGAAACAGACAAACAATCAGCAACATCAAACTTTAAGGTCTATAACGAAGGAAAAAAAGAATATAGAAGATGTGCGCAAGGAGTTGCAGCCCGACAAAAATAAAACAAATACAAATCTGAAACGCTTACTAGCGCTTTCGCAAAATACAATTACTCCCAACGATGCTAATAAGGTGAGAAGTCATGATTAATTAGTATAATTGGTTTTTCATCAATAAAATTGCAGATTATCAAGCGAAACAACAAAGGCAAAACAATAAAGACAGCAAAGAAACCTAAAGTGCTAAAATCAATCTTCACAGAGGAAGACTTTTTGGCTTTCGAAAGAGAATATTTTCCAACGAGCTAATATTGTGACAATTCATTGAATTAAAATATTTATATTTAGTATATAATCAAAATTATGATTAATAAACGCTGTACATAAATAATTTGTTAATTTTTATTTGAACATTTTGTAAAATTTTTAAACAAACCCGACAATTATACAAGGATTTTCGACTTGTCACAAATGTCACTGTGATGCACATGCGCATAGAGAAATTGAGGGTTTAAATCCCAACCAGCGACTTCAGACCGAATGTGTCACTCAGCGCATATCTCTGCAAATAGTTAAACACCATAGTCCGGGGCGGTAGTCGGTCTGGCTGTCATTTAGTGCGCCGATGGAAAACGAAAGTAAAAATCAATTATTCATAAAGGGTGTGAGTTGTAAAAAAATATAAATTCGTTTGCAAATTTCAACGTGCAGCATGTGATATTCAAATAATATGGACATTAAGTTTGCATAAAACAATTTGTGTGCGGCACAGCAGTAAATAAAAACGCTCGTTGTTACACAAAAAACGGTATGTGTTGCTGAAAAGATTGCCACACTTACATACAGCGAGGATAGTGAATCAAAACTATTATCCTGCTAAGTGCTGTTTATTGATTTTTTGAGAAAAATATTGTAAAATTATTCGAAGTGTTTCCTAATTATATTATTTTTGTAAATAACTGAAAGTAAGTTACAAAACATTGTATACCTTGAATTTAATCATGTAAATATGAATTTACTTAAAGTTAATTATTATTATATTTGCAAGAGCAATAACTTTTTTTAAGTACGTTGAAATCATTTTAAGCGTAATATATGTATGTGCATATGTATTATAAGCCTTAAATATATAATGTTATAAGCAAGTTTTAAACAAAAATTTCTTTGGTTTTTAACGTTGAGTGCTGTTGATCAGTAGTAGGCTTTCGTTTGTAAAATCGATTTGCATACATGGACCTTGTTGCAATTAAATATGTATGAGTACATACTTGTATGTTTAAGCGTTTAAGCGAATTACTTGAGGTCTCAAATTACTTTCAGCCGACCTAAGTACTAAGAAACAGTTTCAAAGAAGTTATTCATTTTTTAAAGTGGTTGTTTATTATATACATACGAGTATATACAAGTATAAGGCGTTTTTTGCGGGTTCTTCAGTAAAAAATACTAGACAAACATTTGCTGTACAAACATACATATTATTTACATATAGGCACGTATTCATCCATATAAAAATTTATCTTACTTTGTCATACTATTATGACTCAAATGTAAATTTTAGGCGAGTAATTGAATTGGAGATAGGTTTTCAGTTATATGATTGTAAGTGTGCAAGTATATAAACTAGTTTAAAAGTTGCTTAAATATAGCAATTTTAAATGAATAAAGTAACAATAAGAAGTTTGGTTTATAAATTAAATTCCTTGTATATAACTCTAATTTTTAATCCAAGATTTTTGGAGTCACAAATTGAAATTTAATTTTTTAATTTAGGATATAAATTGAATTGGTTGAGTTTAATTTTTAATTCCAATCTTCTTGGAATAAGAACTGAGAAATTATTTTTATACTCTTACAACATGTCGCTACAGAGTATAATAGTTTTGTTCATCAGGATGACGAGACGAGTTGAAAACCGAGTGACTGTCCGCCCGTACAAGCTGTAATTTGAGTAAAAATTTAGTTATGTATGTATATATATTCCTTTTAAAAAATAGAGATCGGGTTCGTAGATGGGCGTAATCGGAGCACTGCCACGCCCACAAAACGCCTTTAAACGAAAACTTATAAAGTGCTATAACTAAGCACTACATTATGATATAGAAATTTTATTTCATACAGGGGGTCGCAGTAGCAAAGAGCCCATGTGTGGTAAAAATTTTGAAAAAATTGGCGTGGTTCCGCCCTCTATTAGGTTTATTGTACACATCTCATAAACCACAAAAGCTACAATAACTAAATTCACCTAAATCAAATATTATAAAAACTTCTAGCGACAATGTGAAAATGGTTGAAACCACCGATTCCCCATATAACGGTACTATTAAAAACTACTAAAAGCGCGTTTCGTTCCCACCACAGTCCGGTCTACGTAACCGGAACGGACCCGGATTTTTCATCTGGCCAAGAACTCTGAACTTGGCAGAATTCTGCCGCCACAACAACAACTAAGTGCGCGATTTTATGCCAACCGTTACATGATCTCGATGACAACTTACCTGAACCTTACCACACAAGCGGGAATTAGATAAGTGTAAACCAACATAAACGGACAAAATGGTAGTCAATGTTCAAGGCTTTGTCTAAACCGAAGACATGATGACCGAGTTGAAATTCAATTCAATGGGCATACCTCTTCTGACCCGAAGAAGTGTGTGAGCTTTTTGAGCCGACTGCGCACCATTTACTTTCACCGTTTAGAAGGTTGTCATCAACAAAGCAAAATCCTCTAAATCCCCTGATGTAATAAACAGACTAATGCCAAAGCACCTAGGCTTGATGGGTGTAAGCTACCACACCAAGATCCTCAATCTGTCGCTGACCAATCTTCAAATACCCGATATGTGGAAAATCGGAAAAGCGGGCCCACTACTGAAATATGGGAAACCCGTAAACAAAGGAAGTCTAATCGCCCAATAAATCTCCTTTCCTCAGTATTGAAGACACTTGAGACCCCTGCTACCCGTTCTTTTTCTACATTTCGAAACTCCCTCGACCATCAGAGGGAATTTTTATCACCTCGTACGCTGATGATTGCACGATAATGACGTTGGGCAGTGGAATTGAAGACATGTGCTCAAAAGTAAATGGCTATCGCTTCGACCATTCTCTCTTCTTTGTTGCACGGAACCTAACATGATCGCCGTTATTTCCAAAATATGGAGCTGTAAAAAATCATTAAGTCACTAGCCGGTAACTCATGGGGAAAAGACAAAGCAACGTTGTTGGCAACATACAATCGACCGGCCGGCCTCTAACTACGCAGCACCAATATGGTCGCCTGGATGCAGTGAAACGCAGACGATGAAGCTTCAGACATGCTAGAACTCCAGCACTCCGGACTAAAACAGGATGCCTCTTAATGTCTCCCATCGAACACCTACAAAGTGAGGCACGCATGCTTTCAGTTAAGGAGCAAAAAGAAGCTTCTGCTATGTTGTTTTCGTAGAATCCTTAATCCTTAATAAATAAATACTATTAAATAATTTAGCAAACGACTTAAAATCATTATAACCTTCTTACTAATAATTACAAATTCTTTTCTGATTAAATTTTCACAACAAAATTATAATTTTTGTTTACAGATCACGACCGTTATGCGAGTTCCCGACATCACGTTAACAGCTGGAAATGCTGCACAATTTACGCACAACACTAACAACCCAACTACACTACAACAACAGCAACAACAACAAGTGACAACAACCAAATCGCCGGAGGAGTCCCTACGCTCTTTACAACCGGAACGTAAAGAGATAAATAAGAATGCCAACTGGCCGGCGAATGGAGTGAATGCCACGTCTACCGGTTTCTTCGATTACTTACCTAGTGCTCAGTTTAGTGACACATCAGTGTATACCTCTTCGGCCGATGAGTTTGTGCAACGTGCATTGAGCTCTTCCCTGGCAGTGCCATATGAATACACAAATCCTGCATTGGTCGGCAGCAGATATGAGGAATACTACCAACGAACGAATCCACAAACACAAAATTATCTAGAAAATTACGGTGGTAATAGCAATAGTGCCTATAAGGGATTCCAGGAGGTGTATGTGAATCGTGCCGCAATCGCTTTGGATGATTACGAAAAAATCAATGTTTGTTTTTGACTTACCGTTACACTAAATATTCTATATGTTTTGAAAACTTCATTTTTTATTTTAGCGTGCAACAAAATTCGGCAACTCTAACTCCGTTACGAACGCTGCGGTGCAGCAGAGCGATAATTATAGCACTCGTGCAGTCAGAGATGTGAGTCAAAGCGATTGCCACATCGATTATAACAACGAGATGAAAAAGGATATAGGCATTACCGTTAATGAACCAAATTCAAATCATCAGCAACAAGTTGGGCCAATAGCTTCGACAGAGGAGTGCTCCGCCGGAAATGTGAACGATTCGGAAAATTATTATAACGATCAGTCTATGCTGGATTTGTGTAACGAAAGCGATCAAAAATCAAATGTCGAACAGCACAACGATGAATTAGGTAAGGTGATAATCTATATATATACATGTATGTATCATGTACCTCACTGTTTTCACGGAACTGGGGTCTAGGAAATCGCAGTGGGCCAATTTCTATATCCGACCAAGGTCTCTCACAATTCCATTTGGTGGTTTTGTTATCTCGCTGTAAAGCAACATTTACCTAACCAAATGTTTATCTAAATGAATTAGTTCATACGGACCTTCCTGTCTCAACTTTCTATTCTTATCCATTTTAACAAATTTTGTTCTAGCTTTTACCTGTTGATAAGATGAAATACCTAGTGCCAATTCTTGGTAGAAAGCTTTCATGGAGATCAAATCTTGAAGAGAGATCGGTTACCTTATATTGATGTAGAAGAGCTTTAGGGAAAATGTGGGGTTCTCACCAAAGGAGGTGTTATGGCTCTACGAAACCGTATTCGCTTAATGAAGTATTCGTCCGGTGGAGCGCGCTCGAAAAGCCTATTTTTGCTAAGCAACTTCATCATGTTCAAAGAGCGACTCTCATAACCGCACTTAATGCTATTTTACACATTTTTATTCAGGCGGTAAAAGTGACCGCTATTAAGGTGGCTGTCCGCGCTCACTATTAGAAATAGCATCAAGCTTCATCATCAAAAGACTCGTTTGGGTTCCTGGCCATAGTGGACGAGCTAGCTAAATGAAGCACCCTTGCCCCACTTACATCGAAATGAGACCGAGTTGGATATCCATTGGCTTCGCGGAGCTAAGTAGGCGTTGGTTGACGACCAGCTTCTATGCCACTGCAAGATCCTTTTGAACCAAAGTAAAACGCTGGAGATTTTCTGAACTGTTTGTCCTTAACAAAGTTCATTTTTCCGCAATCTTGCGGTAAGTTGTTTGGAGGAGGAGCAAGCACTTTCTCCTCCACTGTCCAGCGTTTGCAAGACTGAGGTTGAAACCCTGTCCAAGTGATCTTACCCTGCTCGAATCGACCTCATAACCTAACCTAACTTAACTTACGTTTTCGGTATCGCTTGAAGTTTTGGGTAGTTATTTTATCGTTAAATCGGTTTGGTGGGAAGTTCAGTTAGTGAACACATGTAAACTCTTGGTTCAATATGTAGAGCCGACTTCACGGTTCCGCCCATTTGATTATTGCCAGATTATAATTGTAAAGCGCATCCAAGCCACTCAGAAGGCACCTCACAAAATAATGTTCAAGAGAGCCTTCTATAGGATCAACTATACAATTTGGTATTCTTAGTATTTTAAAAATTTCCATTGTTCCATTTCAGATGAATATCTGACATCGCCAACTTCATCGAGCGTCTCTTTGAGCACACCACAACGCTCCTACTTTCCGCGTGGTATAATCAATCCAAACTATCCTGGTTTTCAACATTTAGCGCACACACTCTCCGAACATTTCATCGGTTGTACACCATCCGATTCGTATGACAGTGACATGTCCGAGTGTGAAATGGAGTTGAGCGCCGACAGTTGTGAAGAGCTGCCCAGCGAGGAGCAACAGACAGAGTTGAATACGAAACTGAATATCTACAATAACAATAGTAACAGCAACAGCAACAGCAACAGCAGCCACAAGAGAGCACAAGTCGAGAGTCAGCAATCTACAGACATTGCACAGCAGCAATGGCAGCGGCAACAACATCAACAACAACCCAACCTAACAGCTTACACCGATGCTAACAGCAATAGCGCCACCACACAGCATGTGAGCAGCGATGAGCTCCAGCAGCAACAACAGCATCAACAGGAGCAACACAGCAAATTGGGCGCATTGATCGCAAACGAATTGCATGATAACTTACGACAATTGCTCACTTTGAATGTGCCCGATAATTACTCCGATGCCTATATTATAAACTCTGCGGACAATTTTGCCTTTCGTTGTGATCAGAAGTGTCGATTAGTCGCACAAATCTCCGATGAGAGACAGCAGGTGTACGGCACCACACCTGACATTTTATTGAAGAATTCTAATTTACGCGTAGAAGAACTTTCGAAGAAGGAGAATCGTCCGGATCTATTGCGCGGTGTAAGCCCACAACCTCTGCGTAAACGCACCGAAACGGCTTTTGAAGATTTCAACCAAATTGCACGTCTCGACAATTCGGTGGAAAAACGAGAATTGGAAAGAAAAGAGGTGCAAACGCACGTACCCAGTGAGCGCCGTAGCAATGCTACAACGCCAGTACGTTCCCATGAAAACGGTAGAGAGGACGGTGTGGGCTTTGGTATAACACCAGTGGACATAATTGGCGATTTCGAGCAGGAGGTGGAAAGAGAATTTGGTCTTCTGGTTAGCGGCTACAGGCGTTTGGTCGAAACCAATGATGAAGCAAATGAAGACGACAATGAGGTCGGACAACCACAACCAATTGAGAAGGTAATGAAAGTTAAGATGTCTGGAAGTTTTAAATGAGTGCAGAGCTTTTCAATATGACTCTCTTAAGAGTAAGGAATTTTGAAATTTGACGGACAAACGATTGTAGATTTGCCAATATCTTTAAACCTTACAGTACAAGACCTTGAACTTTGCATCACACACACTAATATTTATATCAAAAATGTTCCTTGAATATTTTAAATTCTTTTCACAAGAAAACATGTTAAGTGTTTTACTCATGATCTTATTTTTACTGTTGGACCTAAATAATTAATTTTAACCACGTCTTCCCTGAGATATAACAAACGACAGTTCATAAAAGCTTTGGCTGTCATTAGCTTGTCGACGCTTCAGAGAAGTTCGATCGGCTAATTCGCTTACTTTCTCCTCGTATCCTCGTTCTTTGTCATCTGTCATTATATTTATAAACCAACAACTTAAAAAACTCTACATTTTTCTAGGTATCGGATGCGATGCTTTCGAGCGCAAAAGATCTTATTGACTCCGATAAATATGTTACGGCACTAAAACAAAATAATGAAGATGTAACCACCGAAGTTGAAGCGAAAGCAGAAACGGCTTGCAAGAGTGGAGGACAAGATCCAGCAATGGACTTCATGGAGGACAATAATGCGGTCGACTGGTCGTATGGACGTTGCGGTGATTCGGAAGAAATAAATGCATGTCACGCCAAAGAGCGGGATTGCAGTAGCCAAAGAGAGCGAGATGATGTTACGGATGTAAGCACCGTTAGCAATACAAGTAGCGCACAAAATGCGACCCAAATACCAAAAAGCTTCTTATGATGAGCGTCAGCTACCGCCCGTAGCCATTGAGTACAAGCGTTGTCAACAAAACGCACGTAACATGCGAAAATCCGCTGGACAAAATCATGAGAAATCAGAGAAGCCCACTAAAGCGTCAGGTGGCAGTAAGATTGGACGTAATCATTCGAAAACAGGCTTCACTAGTCGTTTTTTCAGTTCGAAGCGCACCAATATGGGTGGTAGCTCGAGAAATAGCGAAGAAAATGCGAATCGCCGTCGTGAGGAAGCCGAAATGCATCAATATCAACAGTTGATTAGCAACAAGGAGCTAATTTTGAGCAACAGCCGCTATACGAAAATGTCCGCGTGGGCGGAATATTTGAAGAACTCGGTGAAAAATCATGGCGGCAAGTGCGCAAGCACCGATTTGGCTTCACCAAGTGCTTTGGGTAATTGAGCTTTTATCACGATGTGCTTTCTCTCAGAGTATCAAAGTAATAAACTGTCATTTATTTATAGATTTGTTTGATGCTTATAAAATTGGTGGGGACTTCGATATGGAAACCTTGCAGCAGCATCTTAAACTGGCTAAAGAGATTGAGAAAAAGGTGAGTGGTACAAGTATATTATGTTTGGTAGGTGAGTAGTATTGAAATATAGCGTCAAACTGCTTCATCATCAGACTTTGGATGTCTGGTCATAGCGGAATCATTGGAAATATCTAATAACTTTCTTCTTAATTGCCTAGCCTTTGCAAGACAGATTGAAACATCTCGGCAGTCTTCTAGACAAAGCCAAGGTGATATTAGCCGCCTGTACAAATTTGTGACAGGATCAAAGCGCTTTGTCGATTTGTGAGGGTCTTTATGATCAATTTTGTAGGAGTTCTGGGTACTATAACGGATGGGCGTTATAAACCGTTCAAGTGAGATTTTGATTAGGATTGACCATTTAATCTAACCTGGCCGAACCCATTATTCTGGAACTCTTGATTGTTTAAAAGAAACATTCTTATCATAGATTTTTCAATAGTTTATAATCCACGGACTCTAAATAAATCGCATTAGTTAAGTTAGGTTATGACTTCGCTTAGAAAACTGTATGTGTCTCTTTTTTTAATTAAATTTATAAGGTTAGAGGCGTTTTAGATTATGCAATATGATAAAAATATGCAGTCTACGGTGTCGACCGGTAGACCATGACAAGATTCTGGATTCCGGAAGAAGCCTCTGTTGGCAAGAGTTATGATGCGTTGGATTTCGAGGCTGCCTTTGTTGTTGTTGTTAATGCTGGTTCCAAGATAGACGAAATTATCTACGACTTAACGGAGCTTTTGGTATGGCTAAGCGTTAGTTTACACAGCCGTATTAGTTTTGCGTGGACACCAAATTCAGACAAAGCGGCATAAAGGCAGCTCCTTTTCGAGCTGTTTAAAGAAGAGGTGGTGTCTGTCCACCCTTTGTTTACGTTTTTTCCAAGATTTGGCGTATGGTGAATATCTGGTCAGTGGTTGATTTTCTAGGCCTAAAGCCACACAGATAAGGTCCAATCAGTTTGTTGACGGTGGATCTTTCACACAGTACGCTCGACAGATTGTGGATTCTGCCTTTTTGTGCGTTGAGCAGAGCTTGTTCTTATACTTGGTCTTTAAGAAATAGGGAAGGCCTCCCTATCGTTCTGTTACAAATTCTGGTGACATAATTTCCTGGAAAGAAACTTTCGGCTTCAGTAACCTTATACGCTCCGTACTGTCATCCGCCACGTCTCACGTCATTTTGTGCATTTGAGTTTATACATACATACAAGCCGGTAATGGGTACAATTGAATAAAGATACTTACAACGATAGTTTATGTAGTCACAAAGTCTATAATTTCATCTCTTCAATTATACATGTTAGGCGACCTCAAAAAATGCTTCCGTCACTTATCGACTATCGTCGTCTTCGTTTAACTCAGACGGTGGTGGGTTCAAAACTCGAGTCCAAAGACTGTTTTTTTTTAATTTAACGAGTTTTTCCAATTCTAAAGAGATTTCCTTGACTGGAGATATCAAACTTCCTGAGCCCGTTTCCTAAAAAATATCTCCAGTGCTAATTGAAATCAATTTAGTTCAAATAAAGATCCAAACAAATTTTAAAATTATATAAAAGGAGTTTTTCTAGAAACCGTTGAGTAGAAAATGTCAAGCTTTAGGCTAAGCAGGGTTTATTCAGTTAGCCACGAGTTGTAACATCCAGCAGGAAACGTCGGAAACCCTATAAAATGTATATGAACTGTTTTAGCCACCTCCGTCTGTCCTTCCGTCCGTCTAACTGTATTTACGCGAACTAGTTTTTGAGATATCGCTCTGAAATTTTGTACCTCCTTTTCTCCTCAAAAAGTTGGCCATTTGTGGTATCCGTCGATATCGAACCACTATATCATAGACTTGCCATAAAAACTGAATGATCAAAATCAATACCTTGGATGGTATTCTCCTTTAATAGACCAAATATCTTCACGAAATTGGGTAGGGATTTATGTCCAAGGCAACGCTTTAATCTACTACTAGGGTTATAGCTAACATAAAGGAAGATCGTTCAAAAATTATATTGCGCATATATCTGTTTTGTGTTTTCATGAACCTATCGTAATATACACTGGCACTGGCTCGTTTATTTTTCGCAGTGTACTTTGTCAACACAGTACATGGTACGAGTATTTGTGAAGTACATAAACATTTTTAATTATACCCTGAACAGGGTATATTAAGTTTGTCACGAAGTTTGTAACACCCAGAAGGAAGCGTCGAAGACCCTATAAAGTATATATATAAATGATCAGTATGTTGAGCTGAGTCGATTTAGCCATGTCCGTCTGTCTGTCTGTCCGTCTGTCTGTATATATACGAACTAGTCCCTCAGTTTTTAAGATATCCTTTTGAAATTTTGCAAACGTCATTTTCTTTTCAAGAAGCTGCTCATTTGTCGGAACGGAAAACTTTCACATTTGACGATGTATCTTCACCAAATTTGGCATAGATTATTTTCCATAGAAACAATGTAATCTCCGAAGAAATAGGTCGGATCGGTTAACTATAGCATATAGCTACCATACAAACTGAACGATCGGAATCAAGTTCTTGTATGGAAAACTTGCACATTTGACAATGTATCTTCACCAAATTTGGTATAGATTATTTTCTAAGGCAACAATGTAATCTCCGAAGAAATTGGTCAGATCGGTTAACTATAGCATATAGCTACCATACAAACTGAACGATCGGAATCAAGTTCTTGTATGGAAAACTTTTGCATTTGACAAGATATATTTACGAAATTTGGTATAAATTATTTTCTAAGGCACCAATGTAATCTGTGAAGGGTATATTAGCTTCGGTGCAGCCGAAGTTAACGTTTTTTCGTGTTTTTAATAACGATTTACCTGCTCATAATTTTTGTTTTTGTTCGCCGACTTGTGCACATGATTTGCTTTCATTTGCGAAGCTGCTGGATGGCACAACGTCACTAAGCCAGCCACCAGCCGCCAGTCTATTGACTAGTAGTCAGCAAAGTGGGCAAACTGGCGCTCAGTTAGTTAGACGGCCAAGTCAAAGCAAGCGATCAACTAAACCATTCGCAACGATTCACTGCCACCGCTGACTCCAAAATTTTATACACACACACACATAGAAAAAATATAAAGTTAAGCAAAAATTATTGCTTGAGCGACTGCGTCGACTGAATTGGTTTACGGCGCTTTGTTGTGCTGTGTCGCTTCTGCTAAATTTATTGCTGCTGCAACAGTTGCTCTCTAGCCATTCAGCTGGTGTATTGTGGCTTGGCGCATGCTTGTGGCATGGCAGCTTAACTTTCGCAACCCCACGGCAGTGTTAACTTTGGGTTCAAGACGTCGGTTTAGTGGGTCGGACGCTTTAACCGCGCGCTTTGTATGCTCCAGCGTCGAAGCGTCTTAGACAGTTTGACTACGTTGCTAGCATGAATCATAGCGGTGCTTCAGGCAAGCTGTGAAATGAAGTTTAAAATGTAAATAAGTGTAATAAATGCAAACAAAGCGAAAGACAAAAATAACAAAAATGTGAAAATATTAAATTTTTTTTTGAAACAAGTGTTTCAGCGCATTTTATTAAAAACAAGTTAAATAAGTAAAAGTCAACTCCGAAGTTGTGTGAAAAGCAAATGAAATAACTGTTTTAACGCGCAATAGAAAGTGAAAAAAAAATTTAAATTCATTAAGGCGTTAATTTACTGCGTGGAAACCTTGTTTAACACGCTCCTCAGCCATGGATTTCGATGGCGATAATGATTTTAGCTCACTACCAGTGCCACAGAAGCGGCGCCACTATAAAAAGGATTCGCGTTTTGTGTTCGATTTGTATACGCTGTGTTATGACGAAAACGAAAGTGTCGACACCGTTGAATTGTTCACATCCATTGTAAACAACACAGCGGCGGATAATTGGTCTGAGAAGGTAATGAATGCGAAACTAAATACAAAATACAAAAATATAACAAAGAAGAGGTGGAAAATAAAATTGAAATTAATTACCAAAGCAAAAACATTGTGCTCTAAAACAAAAGGTTACAAAATATTGCACAAAGTGAAGTCATAATGGAAAAATTAATTGCTATTTTCCGAGAATTCGACAGATTTATGAAATAAATAATTATAAAAGCAAGAAAAAACGTTACTGCACTGAAGTTAGAATACACTTCTTTAATAAAGTTTCTATACAAGCACTTAATTTTGATTTTGGCAAATATTGACAATAAAACATGCCAAATTTTGTGAAGATCTCTTGTTAAATAAAAGAGTTGTTCATACAAGTACTTTATTTGGATTTGTCAGTTTGTATGGCAGCTGTGGGCAAAAAATAGTAAGACTTTTATATTTAAATTTTGCGCGAAAACCAATTCGTCTTGTCTTTCTGAAGAAGTGCATTCGACGATTTTACGATGAATGAAATTATTCAAAAAAAAAAGCTCCCTTAAATTTTGTGTGCGGAATCAAATTTCTGTTGCAATCAATTGGCCGTATATCGTGGCAAAGGTGAGCCGAAGCCGAAAAACCCGCCTCAAAGCATTTCAAAAATCAACTTTATGTTGAATGTTTTCTTCGATTATCGAGTCAACAAGGAATACTATTTGAGTGTTATACTTCGTCTGTACGAAGCTATTCGTAACAAGTAAGGAAGGGCTAAGTTCGGGTGTCACCGAATATTTTATACTCTCGCATGATAAAGTGATAATAATTTACATATTTTTTTTATTTTGCTGTAAAATTAATTAGATTAGATCAATTTGTGTACTTTGAGTATTGAATTGTATTTTCATTTCCTAATGTATATATTATATGTACAAAGAAGGCATCAGATGGAATTCAAAATAGCGTTATATTGGAAAAAGGCGGTGGTTGTGAACCGATTTCACCCATATTTCGTACATATCATCAGGGTGTTAAGAAAGTATTATATACCGAATTTCATTGAAATCGGTCTAGTAGCTCCTGAGATATGGTTTTTGGTCCATAAGTGGGCGACGCCACGCCCATTTTCAATTTTTAAAAAAAGCCTGGGTGCAGCTTCCTTCTGCCACTTCTTCCGTAAAATTTAGTGTTTCTGACGTTTTTTGTTAGTCGGTTAACGCACTTTTAGTGATTTCTTCCATTTTTGAACATAACCTTTGTTTGTACAAAAAAAAAAACTTAGTAGGGGGCGGGGCCACGACCACTTTTCCAAAAAAAATACGTCCAAATGTGCCCCTCCCTAATGCGATCCTTTGTGCCAAATTTCATTTTAATATCTTTATTTATGGCTTAGTTATGACAATTTATAGGTTTTCGGTTTCCGCCATTTTGTGGGCGTGGCAGTGGGCCGATTTTGCCTATCTTCGAACTTAACCTTCTTATGGAGCCAAGGAACACGTGTACTAAGTTTCATCATGATATCTCAATTTTTACTCAAGTTACAGCTTGCACGGACGGACGGATGGACAGACGGACGGACTGACAGACGGACAGACAGACATCCGGATTTCAACTCTACTCGTCACCCTGATCACTTTGGTATATATAACCCTATATCTGACTCTTTTAGTTTTAGGACTTACAAACAACCGTTATGTGAACAAAACTATATAACTCTCCTTAGCAACTTTGTTGCGAGAGTATAAAAAAAGCTCCCTTAAATTTTGTGTGCGGAATCAAATTTCTGTTGCAATCAATTGGCCGAATATCGTGGCAAAGATAAGCCGAAGCCGTAAAACCCGCCTCAAAGCTTTTCAAAAATCAACTTTATGTTGAATGTTTTCTTCGATTATCGAGTTGTGATGCACTCCGAATTCCTTCCGACTGGCCAAACTGTCAACAAGGAATACTATTTGTGTGTTATGCTTCATCTGTACGAAGATATTCGAAGCTACGTTAAAGCACTGTCGTATACTCCATTGATCCTTCATGAGTTTTTCGTCAAATTTTCAATTAATATTTCGCCGGATTTAGCTCCGTGTGACTTCTGGCTATTCAGCAAACTCAACCGCCACTTCGGGGAAACCGCTTTAAGTGAATTGAAGACATTAAACGTGAAGCGCTACGCGCATTTAACAACTGTTTCGAAGATTGGAAAAAACGTTCGCAAAAGTGCACTTCCGCCAAGGGGGATTACTTTGAGGGGGATGACATAGATTTTGAAGAATATAAAATTATGAATAAAGTCCTACTATTTTTTGCTCATAGTTGTATATGCTATGGATTTATCAGTTTATAAGACTAATAAGATTAATAAGTTTATAAGAGTGGTCCGGTATGAACAATTTGTTCAAAGATTATAATGTTACCTTGAACAATAATCCTTGTCGAATTTTGTAATGCTCTCTCATCAACTAAAATAGTCTTTCTTATATGAAATCAATTTCGATCGTTTACCTTGTATGTCAGCTATATGCTATAGTAGTCCGTTATCGCCGGTTCCGACAAATAAGCCGCTTCTTGGGGAAGAAAGGAAGTGTGAAAAAATTCAGATCAACTCAACTTGTCATGCAAACACAGCATCAGTTTTATATGGTATATATTTGTGGACTCTCTAACGTTTCCTTATGGTCGTCACAAACTTTGTGGCAAACCTTATACGAGTATACCTTGTTCAATATTTTGAGCGTTTATTTAATAAAAACTTGTACAATAGTAATGTACAAAGTATTGTCCATCAGAAGCTAAAACATTTTCCCATCTTTCTGGCACTTTGTGGATTCCCAAAGGAACTGCACCAGCCAGCCACAATCCGATGCAAAAATTACTTTTTTTTGTAGCATTCCAGCAGCTTTCTGACATGCGATATAGTCTTTCAATGTCTCTTGGTTTAATGGCACCCAAAGGTTTTGTGAGCTCTTCCTATTTTTGGCCGTTTGAAATTGAGATGAATATATCGCTGAAACTTGATACACGTATTTCTTGACTTCTACAGGTGGTTAGATAAAAGAGGAATCCGACTACAGTGTCACCTACTTCATGTATAACAACATTGAAAATTCGGTTAAACATTATTACTTTCCAATAAATTTATCAAGCGTTTATAAATAAAAGGTGATCCATTTCGAGGTTCCTTACCTTCACAAAAAAAAAAACACAGAAACTTCAAAATTTATGTGGGAAGCGGGATTGTCCGCATAGATTTAGTCCTTACATATCCTCGCAGGAAAAAGTGATATGATATCACACGATCTTGGTGGCTAATAGACCGGCCCAAAACGTGAAATCATCTGCTTACCGAAGTGTTCTCACAATAATCCATTGATTGATACGATGTGACGCCTTCTTGTTGAAACCATATGCCACCGAGATCACGAGCTTCAGTTTCAGTCTCCAAATAGCCGGTTATTTTGGCCCGAATCGACTCTCCACGGTCTTCGTGTACACTCTCAGCCACGGCTGCTTTATTTTCTTCACTGCGTGCTGAGCGCGGTCTATTCGGTTGAATATTATCCAATAATGAATGCTGGCTCAAGGTGCGTGATGGTGTTGCGAATGGTACGCTCAGAAGGCCGATTATGTGTTGACCATTAAGTTGAGCGAAGTTCGCGAAACACATTCTTTACAGAACGTGAACGATTTGTAAACGTTGTTCAGGCGTAAATCTTTCCATGATTAAATACCAAACAATACTGAACAAAAATGACATGACAGCTTGACACGTGTGATGTGTCAAAAAAGATTATTAAAAAAAGTACCTCTACTTGGATCACCGGTTAGAATTTTTGGTTTCCTGAAGTACCACTATGTACAGATTGCTGTACATTCATTAAAAGTTCACTCTGGAGTGAAATATTAAGTATTACCACCAATCAACCAAGTTTCATCGTTGTGAGTTATCGGTCCGTAGCTGTTTAATTGATCGTTATCTCTGCTTGTAACGTACCACAGTGATCACATGGCTTACAGGGAAGAAAGTTCGTCGCAGTAATTTTTATCGTTCTTTACAAAGCTTCAAACTATTGCCAAATAAAGATATGAACCCAAATGTGAAAGAAATATTCTTGGTTATGAAGTAGAAATATTTTACGGATAAATCGGAACCACAGCAGTTTATTGAATTATTACTTAGCTCATTTATACAGGAACCGATAAGATTATGGAGATAGGTAGGTAGAGTGGCTGTCTAACGACGCACCTAGACCTTTATGAGCCCCATTGTGATAAGATGACAAAAGCTATAATATAATATATAAAGCAATTAATTTGAACTGGATCTAGATCATAGGATACGGGAAGGCAATACTAGCTTCAAATTCTTCTCATCGCTTTTAGCCATTCTAATTAAAAAATTCACATATTATAGACAAGAATTTAGTATCCTGAAGTCAAATTCAAAATCGGCCGAACATAGACTTTTTTAAATTAAAGTTTATATCACAAAACTGTGGCTGATTTTTTCTATTCCTATTTGGGAATTAAAAAAGTAGCTAGACTCGAAGACAACGTATGTACAGGGTTTGTCCGGAAAGTAATAGGACTGATTTCCTTCCGCCGCGACTGTACTTCGGACTGGATTCGGTAGAGGGCATTTCTAGCGGCTGGTCAGTTGTCTCCGAGCACCTAGAGAGTCAGGACAACATTTTCGTGTGAGGTGTTTCTATGAGTGGTGCAAGCCGAAAATGGAGCGCTCGTTGGAGCAGGGGTACGCGATTAAATTTTGTGTGAAACTCGGCAAAACTGCGACAGAGACGTTTGATATGATCAAGCAGTCTTACCCAGATGTTGCTTTAGCAAGAAGTGGTGTGTTTCGGTGACACCAGGCCTTTTTGGAGGGCCGGGAAAAGGTCGCTGATGAAGACCGTGCTGGGAGACCTGCGACTTCGACAAACACCGACAATGTGACTCGTGCGCGCAAAGTTTTGAACTAAGACCGTCGACTAAGTATTCGTTTAATTGACCAGATGTTAAATTTATCAAAATCTCTGGTTCATGACATTGTGACGGAGCACTTGAACATGCGCAAGGTGTGCGCGAAGATGGTCCCATAAGTGATCACTAACGCTCAGAAATTGCGGCGAGTGGAAGTGTGCCAAGAAAATTTGAACATGTGTGAAAGTGACCCCCAATTTTTGAGTAACGTAATCACAGGTGACGAGTCATTGATCCTTGAGTATGATCCCGAGACAAAGAGGCAATCTTCCGAGTGCACACGCCATAGAGGGGATCCAAGCAGTATGCACCTCGGCTCTCAAGGCTATTCCGGAGAATGCTTTCCGGGACGCCTTCAATGCTTGGAAATCGCGCTGACAGCGCTGCATCGACGCAGAAGGAGCCTATTTTGAAAGTTTTTAAAGAATTGTGACGATTGGTTCAATATATTTTTTTCAATCGACTCAGTGCTATTACCTTCCGGACAAACCCTGTATATTTGCGAATATAATTAATATTACTTGGATGTAATATCATCACCCAAAATCCCTCTAACATTAATTTAAAAAATATCTGAAATATTATTATTGTAGTATAACGTTTCACAACAACAAAAGCTCTCGTTTATTACCTTGCATTACTTTTTAATAGTAAAGCTAGTAGTACATAAGTAGCTAATAATGGTAATATGTGGTATTTTTTGACGCCACTTTTAGAGTTATCTTCTTAGTGACTTCGAAGAAAAAGTAAACTGAATATATTTTTGTAATTTCCTTTTCAATTCGCAACGGTGAAATATTTGCAACTTTCGTTCGGTAAATCATACATACATACGTACATAGGTACTGTGTACATGTGAATGAAGAGAAGTATAGTATGTTTGTCGTTTTTGGGTTAAGCCGACATTGAATTGGGAAGTCAAGCTGAACGGAAACTCTGCTATCAACCGAAATGATCTGTGTGTTTGTGTGTAGAAAATTAACAGTCTGTTTGTTTGTATGTATTAATATAAGAAAATTTATATTTACTACCGCGTTAAATAATGTATATTCCGTCAAGGTGAAGAGGAAAACTTGTTCATCTACGCGAAACACGTACACAAATTTGATATCAGGTGTCAGATATGAAATATACTGTTATGAGATTTCCTTTTAATTTAGAAAAAATATCACAACATGATTACACCTGATGATTTATTAATTTTGAAAATTGGTTAAAAAGTGTATGAAGTTTATTTCATGGTTAATAATTATATTTTGTACGTCGATTTCAGTCAACTTAAATTAGAGACACAGTGGGTATGAAAAGAGAAGGCATATCTCAAAAGCATAGCAAATAAACTAATAATAAAGGTCAACATTTATTTTCCGATTTATCTCTATAACGTTATGAGCTTTAACGGATAATGGTTAGAGGACGAAAATCTGTTAACTTGACTAAATCGAAACAATAATATCCATCACAGGTGTATTTCTCATAAAGTATGATCCATTTCGAGGTTCTCTACTTGTTTAAAGAAGAAACACAGAAACTTCAAATTAAATGAGGAATGTTTATTATCATTCGAAAGAACAGATGTGCCATCCATTGAGTTGAGTCCTATTTTTGCTACAAGACCTGAATCAAAGCGAGATTATTCGTATAGACTTTAGACTTTAAATATCCCCACAGGAAAAAGTCGAAAAAGTTACTAATCAACCGGCCCAAAA
This sequence comes from Bactrocera neohumeralis, assembly GCF_024586455.1. Classification (NCBI taxonomy): domain Eukaryota; kingdom Metazoa; phylum Arthropoda; class Insecta; order Diptera; family Tephritidae; genus Bactrocera; species Bactrocera neohumeralis. The sequence continues at coordinate 48,539,664 of NC_065920.1, read as the reverse complement.
CGTGAAACTATCTGCTCACTGAAGTGTTCTCTCAATAAATTCATTGATTGATGCGATGTGTGGGAAAGTGCCGCAGTCTTATTGAAAGCGAATATCGCCGAGATCACGAGTTTCATTTTCCGGCATCAAATAGTCGGTTATTATGGCGCGATAACGGTCGCCTTTGACGGTTACGATGTCACCGGCATAATTTTTGACAAATTTCATCGGCCCACAAACCACACCAAACCGTTGTTTTTTGTCTTTTAAATGAAATGGCAGCTCTTGACTCTCTTCAGGATGATCTTCGTCCCAAATGCAGCAATTTTGCTTGTTACGTACTCATTGAGCCAGAAATAGGCCTGATGGCTGAACAAAATTTGGCTCGGAAACTTCGGATTTTCTTGGAACTTTTCAAGAGCCGATAGAGCGAAGCGAGATCGCTTGAGAAGGTGGAGCGTCTTCAGTTCGTTCAGAAGCTGTATTTTGTATGCTTTCAATTTAAGATCTCGACGTAAAATGCGCCAAGTCGTTCCATGCCATAAAACAAATATACAGTTTTCATTCAGAAGTTAAGTATTTATAGTGCCACTCGTCCATAATCGGCATATATTTTCCGTCACAAATCCGCTAAAATAGTTAAGTTTACAACAACCCTTATTTCTAAATGAATATGTGTTTTATTGAGCTCAAAAAATGTCTCGGGATATTTTACCACTACTCCCATGTCAGTTTCCCAGTGTTTGTTGAGCTTGAATGAAACTCAGCTTTGTAGCTCAACTTTTCTATACCGAATGTCTTTGAGGGGAACTTCCACCAGCTCGCAGGCTCGGTAATAAAAGAAGGTAATCTTTCTATTTTTCATCTCCTGTCATCAAACAAACAGTCGTCGCACTCGCGACTTGGCTCTCACGTCACTGTTGACAGTCATAACTTTGAAGTTGTAGATAATTTCGTCTATTTAGGAACCAGTATTAACACCACCAAAAATGTCAGCCTGGAAATCCAACGCAGGATTGCTCTTGCCAACAGGTGCTACTTCGGACTGAGTAGGCAATTGAAAAGTAAAGTCCTCTCTCGACGAACAAAAGCTAAACTCTATAAGTCGCTCATAATTCCCGTCCTGCTATATGGTGCAGAGGCTTGGGCGATGACAGCAACCGATGAGTCGACGTTACGAGTTTTCGAGAGAAAAATTCTGCGAAAGATTTATGGTCCTTTGCGCATTTGCCACGGCGAATATCGCATTCGATGGAACGATGAGCTGTACGAGATATACGACGACATTGACATAGTTCAGCGAATTAAAAGACAGCGGCTACGCTGGCTAGGTCATGTTGTCCGGATGGATGAAAACACTCCAGCTCTGAAAGTATTCGACGCAGTACCCGCCGGGGGAAGCAGAGGAAGAGGAAGACCTCCACTCCGTTGGAAGGACCAAGTGGAGAAGGACCTGGCTTCGCTTGGAATATCCAATTGGCGCCACGTAGCGAAAAGAAGAAACGACTGGCGCGCTGTTGTTAACTCGGCTATAATCGCGTAAGCGGTGTCTACGCCAATTAAGAAGAAGAAGAAGAAGAAGAATCTTTCTATAATACGTTCCATTCGTTTAGTTTATGGCAAGAAGTTTACGCTAGTATAATCTCGTATGAATAGAAATAGAATTTAGAAGATTGCTGATCTAATGTTTCCTTTCCTTTATATATGAAAAAAACCTCTCGAATTGTTTTAGACTTTTACTTTATTCCTACAACTATTTGAATTTTATAACGTTTGAAAGTTCTTATGCCCTGAACAGGGTATACTAAGTTTGGCGCGATGTTTGTTATACCCAAATGGAAACGTTGGAGATCCTAGACATATAAATAATCAGTGTGACGAGCTAAGTCGATCCGGACATATCTGTCTGTAGATACTCTCAGCTTTTGAGATATTGATCTGCTTTTCTCTTAATTACCTTCATATAACAGATTATGTCCTTGTATATATCGGGTGATTTTTTAAGAGCTTGATAACTTTTTTAAAAAAAAAACGCATAAAATTTGCAAAATCTCATCGGTTCTTTATTTGAAAAATTTGTTGGTTCATACATTTTATGAAAACTATATACAATAAACCAAGTTTTCAAATCAGTTTAACGTTCATTTTTTGAAAAGATTACAGAAATAAGCCAGAACTTTTACTTTTGCTGCTATATTTATTTTATTTGTAACAGAAAAATCTAAAATAAAGAAAGTTTTGCATTTTATTAAAAAGTTATCAAAAAAAATCATAATACATATATGTATGTATAGTAAACCACAAAAGTGTTCATAAAAGATACTTTTTCTGCTATATTTAACTATTTGTAACAGAAAAAAATAAAGAATTTTATCTTTTTTTACTTTTTTTTTTTTTGTACAACGTCCGTTTCACTTTTAGTACTTAATATGCCCGTCTTTATTTAATAATAATATTTATTATCTGAGACATATTTTGAATTAAGTTAACGAAAATTTGAGAGGTTGAGGATTTGACCAAGTTTCATTGACGTCCACCCAAAACCCTTCAATGTTTTGATGGTATTCCATTAAGTTTCGAATTAGTCTTTCCTTTCTCATATTCCACAGATTTTCAATGCGTTGGGTAAAATAAATTTTCGTTACAGACATTACTATTTAGTGTCTCTAAAATAACCTTACTGCCTTCTATCGCATTTTTACAGCTCCTGGTTTTTCGAAAAATTTGTTTGTTTTCGAATTTTTTGAAACAAAAGAAATTAAAGCACTTCGTTTTTTTAATATCGCGCACAATTTTTCTCTCCAATATGCCTTGTTATTCATGATTTTGTTGCAATATGTATTATTTTCGGAATTTTGTCTTATCAAAAATGACACTAATAGTTCATTTAAAAGTGTTAGGCGTGTTAAAAATTACTTAATCTGACTCAGAACTGCTCACATAAAACACAAAAAGTGAACTGAGTACACCAGCCACCAAAAGTGTTCACGAAGGATTTCAAGTACCGTTAGTTCTTAAGACACCTACGAAATAGCTATCATTAAAATTACGCGCAATATACATATTCATTATAAGTAGACCATCAGCGTACCTGTTACCAAAAATTTGAAAAAAAAACATCGCAAATTTATCATGAAAGTGATCTAAAACGATCACTTTTAATGAATACTTTTGTGGCTCACTGTATATACATATGTAAGTATGTAGGCATATTTGAATAAGCGCTTAATTTAAATTACATAACTACCCCGAAAACAGATGCATATACAAGTACAATATGTATGTATGTATGTATAGGTTTACATATGCACACTATAGCATCTTAAGAATATCGAGTGCTTCCTTCTAGCTGTTAGCATCTTGAAACTTAATGAAACGAAGGAAATCGCTGCTCGATCTTGATTGAAATACTGTAACAAAGAACAACATCTGTTCCAGGCGCACCCCTGGAGACGACCTACCTGCCTACATACTCGTACATACATACATATGTCTTTGTGTTATTTTTGTATGCTTGCATGTGCAACGTAAGCCTAAGATCAGGGTAGATTTCTAAAGAGCCTTTGAAGGAGAAGACTTTTGCCTAGACAGACACACTTACATATGGCACATATGTGCGTGCAACATCAAGTACCTGTGTGTGTAAGTAAATATGAACCTTATTTTGGCAGGGGGTCTTTGCGATATCGGCATGTGTACAAGCAAATGAATAAATCAGTATTCGAACGAATGTGTGCGTGAACACCAGAAAGATCCTTGCAAGCAAAATACTATTAAACGATACTCATTTTTGTGTATTTTTAGTTTATATTAATTGGTTGCTCTTTTAAATTTTTGCAAAAAATGTTGGATAAAATAATTTTCGGTATTAAGTGCAAAATAAACGGTTTTAAAAAATATCAGAAATGTGGACAAACTGATAGTGATGTGGTTGATGGCGCCGCATGGATGTTTCCGCGCGTTTACAGGGCCACAACAACAACAACGGCTACAAAAGTCATAGAATTATCACAGCTTAGCAGGCATATTGAGCCAGAATTTCTCTGCGATGTGCTGGATAAATTTGGACGCGTAACCGATCCAAATGTGGCTGAATGCAAGCGCTATAGTGTAGGTTGAGCGAAGGAATTGTGTAGATTTTTTGATATTGCTGAATTTTCGTGATTTTTATGATATAAGAAGTTAGAAGAAATCGTGCAAATATTAAGCGATAAAGCGTGCATATGAAAGTGCAGTGAAATTTTATAATATATGTACTTACATATATTTTATATCTTGAGAGCTGAAAGCTCGAAACAGACTTCTCAAAAAATTTACCTTTAAATGCATATTTAAACTCTAAACTGACAGTTTTGATTAAACGATCAATATACAAATGTAAAATTCGCTCTCATCTGTTTGTAAACAAAAAACAGCTGATTGCTGTGCTTCCATTTTCGCGTTACTGCTTTTTGCAAAAAATTGGCGTTTCTTTTATATTCTTAAGTTTTAGCTGCTTGATGCAAATCCGGATCGCTAGATAACAACAAAATCGCTAGACAACAAAAACAATATTCAAAACCTGACTCATATGAATATTTAAGGATTTTTTCACGCCAAGGTTATTAATATGTATATTTTTATTTCTTTCTGCCCTGCTGTTCATTGTTTATCGCAATAAATATGGGGAAAAGGAATTCAAGTTTATCCTACACAAAATGTAACTACCTGTTTGAGGATGCTCACTTAACCTGAAAGCAGCTGGGCAGAGTATAATACATAAAAACCTTAAAGAAAAAAACCATCGAAGCTATAATACCCTTCGCAGCTGCAATTAACCATAGCATAAAAGGAGATAAAAAGATATTTATCTCTCTCACTTTAATGTGTCTTTGATTCCGATCATTCAGTTTGTATGGCAGCTATATGCTATATTAATCCGATCTCAGCAATTTCTCTGGAGATTTTTTCATTGCCTTATATAATATTAAATATATCTTGTCAAATGAAAAAAAACTTTCCATACAAAGACTTGATTCCGATCGTTCAGTTTGTATGGTTGCTGTATGCTAAAGTGCTTCGATCTGAACAGTTCTTCGGAGATGTATCGTCAAATAAAAAAGTTTTCCATACAAGACCTTGATTTGGATCGATGAATATGTATGGCACTTTTATGCTATAGTTGTCAAAAACCGACCAAATGAGCAGCTTCTTGGGGAGAAAGAGACGTGTGCAAAATTTCTGATCGATATTTCAGAAACGGAGAGACTAGTTCGCGTATATACAGAGGGACAGACAGTCTTAATTGTCTAATCGACTCAGCTCATCACGCTGATCATTTATATATACTTTATAAGGTTTTCGACGTTTCCTTTTCATAAAATAAGTATATCTATGCATTTATGTAATTAAAGCTAGGATCAGTCGATTGCGCCTACATTTTATTTCGGGTATCGAACACTGAGAAATTTCACTTCAATCTAGGCCAAGAGTGACAGAATTTAATAAACTTTGACCTCGTGAATACCAGCACGTGATATTATCAAGTTCAACCTCTTAATTTTTCATATAATGAATCTATTTTATGCAATTGTACACATAATGATATCAGAGGAAAATATGGGTAATGTTCTGGCCATAAATGGCAAAGGACCGGCTCTCGTTTGAAGTTCAATATTTCGTATAAAGTTTAATATATTTAGATTAGACTTGATCCATTACCGGTTTTTTCATAATAAATTCTATGCCTTGTTACCAACGTAAGACAATTTCGATGAGAGAAAGTCCAGTTTCGACTGTTGCGTTATCCGATCCCAAGGAAGTCTGTCCTACCTAATCGAAATGGATCCGGACTTATAGCCGACCAAGAACTGGCAACGGAACAGTTCTCCATTTAAAACAGAAATTAACTCGTATTTGGTTTAGATGTGGTGGTTATGTGCAAAATGATAGTCAAAAATTTCATTGAAATAGTTTGGCAAAAGATACCGATCTTTTTCTCAAATCTTCTTCTTCTTCTCTTAATTGGCGTAGACACCGCTTACGCGATTATAGCCGAGTTAACAACAGCGCGCCAGTCGTTTCTTCTTTTCGCTACATGGCGCCAATTGGATATTCCAAGCGAAGCCAGGTCCTTCTCCACTTGGTCCTTCCAACGGAGTGGAGGTCTTCCTCTTCCTCTGCGGGTACTGCGTCGAATACTTTCAGAGCTGGAGTGTTTTCATCCATCCGGACAACACGACCTAGCCAGCGTAGCCGCTGTCTTTTAATTCGCTGAACTATGTCAATATCGTCGTATATCTCGTACAGCTCATCGTTCCGTCGAATGCGATATTCGCCGTGGCCAATGCGCAAAGGACCATAAATCTTTCGCAGAATTTTTCTCTCGAAAACTCGTAACGTCTACTCATCGGTTGTTGTCATCGTCTAAGCCTCTGCACCATATAGCAGGACGGGAATTATGAGCGACTTATAGAGTTTGGCTTTTGTTCGTCGAGAGAGGACTTTACTTCTCAATTGCCTACTCAGTCCGAAGTAGCACCTGTTGGCAAGAGCAATCCTGCGTTGGATTTCCAGGCTGACATTGTTGGTGGTGTTAATGCTGGTTCTTAAATAGACGAAATTATCTACAACTTCCAAGTTATGACTGTCAACAGTGACGTGAGAGCTAAGTCGCGAGTGCGACGACTGTTTGTTTGATGACAGGAGATATTTCGTTTTGCCCTCGTTCACTGCCAGACCCATTTTCTGCGCTTCCTTGTCCAGCCTGGAGAAAGCAGAACTAACGGCGCGGGTGTTGAGGCCGATGATATCAATATCATCGGCATACGCCAGCATCTGTACACTCTTATAGAAGATGGTACCTTCTCTATTTAGTTTTGCAGCGAACTTTTTCGTGGTCGGGCAATGGAACGTCTGCTCCATCGTCATCGATTTGGGAATCGGGTTCGCCTTCTCCTGGCGTTGTGCGTTCACTGCCATTCAGCAGGCAGGAGAAGTGTTCCCTCCATAATTTAAGTATGCTCTGGGCATCGGTCACTAGATCACCTTTGGGGGTTCTACACGAGTATGCTCCGGTTTTGAAACCTTCTGTAAGCCGCCGCATTTTTTCGTAGAATTTTCGAGCATTACCCCTGTCGGCCAACTCATCAAGCTCTTCGTACTCACGCATTTCAGCCTCTTTCTTTTTCTGTCTTCAAATGCGTCTCGCTTCCCTTTTCAACTCCCGGTATCTATCCCATCCCGCACGTGTTGTGGTCGATCGTAACGTTGCGAGGTAGGCAGCCTGTTTTCTCTCCGCTGCGACACGGCACTCCTCGTCGTACCAGCTGTTCTTTTGCACTTTCCGAAAACCAATGGCTTCGGTTGCAGCTGTACGTAAGGAATTTGAAATGCCGTCCCACAGTTCCCTTATACCGAGTTGTTGATGAGTGCTCTCGGAGAGCAGGAGTGCAAACCGAGTAGAAAATCGTTCGGCTGTCTGTTGTGATTGCAGCATCTCGACGTCGAACCTTTCTTGTGTTTGTTGGCGTGCGTTTTGTGCTGCACAGAGGCGGGTGCGAATCTTAACTGCAACAAGATAGTGGTCCGAGTCGATGTTAGGACCTTGGAGCGCACGCACATCTAAAAAACTGGAGACGTGTCTTCCGTCTATCACAACATGATCGATCTGGTTGGTAGTTTTTCGATCCGGAGGCAGCCAGGTAGCTTGATAAATCTTCTTATGCTGGAATCTAGCACTACAGATAACCATATTTCGGGACCCGGCGAAGTCAATCAGCTCAACCCATTTGGGGAAGTTTCGTCGTGGAGGCTGAATTTACCGACCGTAGTGACAAAGATACCTTCTTTGCCCACCCTGGCGTTAAAGTCGCCAAGCACGATTTTCACATCGTGGCGGGGACAGCTCTCATAAGCGCGCTCCAAGCGCTCATAGAAGGCATCTTTGGTCACATCGTCCTTCTCTTCCGTCGGGGCGTGGGCGCAAATCAGCGATATGATGAAGAACCTCGCTTTGATGCGGATTGTGGCTAGCCGGAGTGAATGACTGACGGAGTCTCTCTCCCACCACGAATCCAACACCGAACTTGCTCTCCTTTATATGGCCACTGTAGTAAATGTCACAAGGACCTACTCGTCTCAGTCCTTGTCCCGTCCATCGCATTTCTTGGACGGCGGTGATGTCAGCCTTTATTTTCGCGAGGACATCAACCAGCTGGGCAGCGGCACCTTCCCAATTAAGGGTCCGGACATTCCAGATGCATGCCCTCAAATCGTAGTCCTTATTTCGTTTGCCATGGTCGTCATCAAAAGGGGGGTCTCTCATCCGAGGCTGTCGTTTAGATTTCATTGGGGGCGCTTTTTACGTGGCGGGTCCCAAACCCAGCGCACAACCTTATGTAGGGGATGTTTCGCCCTCTCACATTAGCTCGCCTTCGAATGGATGTTCTTAGGCTACCCAGAGGATACTTGGTCAAAGACCGGAAGTAGTGAGCTGCTTGAGCCATGTGTAAAAGAATCGTTTCTGGCCACTCCCAAGTGAATGGCGATCAGAGAACTTTCCTCACTTGCGTGAACTTCTACACATAAACTCCATCCTCCTTTTTCTCAAATACTTCGTGCAAAAACGATGTGTTCAATTTGGTATCCCTCTTAAGTATAGTAATTCCAAAGATTTAAAGACCGGAACTTAAGTAAATAAAATAGCAATGTCTGTTGGAGATTATACTGGAAAATAAAATTATGCAAAATTCTATTAATATTCTTAACTTGGTTGCCGTTTATTGCATGGATTTAATCTTTACCTAATTTCTCTGCAGCGTCGCAGTGACCGGGAAGAGATACGTCGACGTTTGGCCATGGGTTCGGAGGAACACAACCAGGAATCCAAGGAGCGAAATGCTTGGAAGACGGGCATACAGACAAGATTAGCAAGTAAGAAGATTCCACAAATTACTGTCACACCTTTTATTAACCAAAAAAAAATAAATTACATCACAGACGCACAGTTGGGTCGCTTAAATGATCCCTCATCGGACACCGAAAGCCATAGTTCTGACTCAGAGACGTGCCCGAAATTATCCAAAGCTAGACAAGTGGATAATATGAGTGCACTTAATATATCCCTGGCCGACAAACCCACCTACCCAAATGCAGGTAGTGGACACGCCTCAATTTCGTCACTCAGCTCCGCGGCTGCGGCTAACAAATATCAAACACAACAACAAATGCAACGTTCACAAAGCAAACAACAAAGTTTCCAAACGACAATGTCTGCGTTCAGCAGTGAAGATTTGGAGTGTGATTTCTTCACCAAGCAAGCCAAGCTGCAGATTGAAGCGCGCATGGCATTGGCACAGGCCAAAGAGATGGCTCACATGCAAATGGAGGTAAGTTGGACTTTAATTTAGTTTTTATTTACAGTATACATTTAGTAACACTTTCTTCTTTGCAGATTGAGCGACAAAATCGGCGCGTATCACCGATTACCGATATCATACGTGTTTCGCTGCGTAAGGTGGGCGTCCAAATGACCGCCGATAAACGTCGTGTCTCGCGACAAATGCTAACCGATATGAATATAGCGCAACTCCAAATACTCGTCAATAGTCTGCACACACATATTGAAGAGCTAAATGAGTCACTAGTGCATAATCTAATGGAACGGGATGATCTTCATGTCTCACAAGACTCCATGCTGGTGGATATTGAAGAGCTTACGAGATATATGTAAGTGGGTGGGAAAGTACTATCGGAAAGGCATATAACTGGAAACAGTCCTTGAAGAAATATAGTGTGGGTTTAAAATCAAGTTTGGACACTAACAAATGGAAGAAATGTAGATATTATGAAGCTTCGAAGTCTCATCGAAAAAATACTTCCTTTTCGACTTCGAAAGAAGGAATACTTGAGAGCCATTCATTGTCGAAAGAGTCTTTCATTATTGCGCTCGCTTTTATCAAACTGAGTTACAAATGGATCCGAAACTAATTAGTTTTGCTTCATAGAAAAGCAAAATATCTCTCCATTATGCTTACTTTGACTTATTTTGAAAAATTTTGGTTTGCCCTGATACCCTAAGCGATCTCTTGGATTACCTCCGAAAAAACGATGTCTGGGGAAGAGCAAGACTTTTTTGCAATTCAAAAAAAACGGTGCGTCCTGGTTGACGTGATTTCAAGTAGATTCAGTAGAAATCACAAAAAACAAGAAGATTCTTCATTAGTAAGGATGTCGTTATCGGGTTGATTATTAAAAAAAAAATAACAAAATGACGTCGACTTGAAAAAAAAAATTTTTTTTACCCGATTTTTTCGACCTTTTCGAATTTTTTAAAAATACTTCAAATCAAAATTTTTGGAAATCCAACGCAGACACGATAAAGCATTGTATAAAAAAGATATATACCAAATTTCAAAGGAATCGGTTCAGTAGAACTTGAGATATCATGTCAACTACCTCAAAAAAAGTAGTTTCGAGAAAAACGCGTTTAAAGTTTGGGAGACAATTCTAGTGAACACGGACGCCACGTCACAAAATCGGCTGTATCTCCGAAAATAAGTCGAATTTTGAAAAATCCTTCCAAGGTCATATTTTTGAAAGTCTAAACTTTCAAAATATGCAAAAAAAAAAATCGATTTTTTTCAAAATCCTAGACCAGAATACCCCCTTAAGTCGATCGATCCAGTTCATTTTCACAAATGTGCCGTTATCTGCGAATCTATTTGCCGGATCAATTTCAAATTCTTGGAGAAAATATGTAAATAAATGCACATTCGATAAATAAACAAAAACATCCATTTTTCGAAATTCTTAGCTGGATATAACGCCTTAAATTTTCACTGCCTGCTTCCAGTTATATTCCTAAACTTATCAATTTTTATTTGGTCTTACTAAAATACTTATTAATCTTAAAATTATGATTTACAGTGGAGCTAACGAGCATCTTGCACAACGGTATAAAAACCAAAATCCCTACAATCACAACTAAAGCCATACCTACATACATACATACATACCAACAAATATTCACAAATGTATACTACAATACTCGTACTAGTTGGGGTCTTGGAAAGCAATGGAAGGAAACCTAAGAACTTGAAGCAAAGCAAATGATATACATATAAATTAAAGTTATATTTAATTACATACTTATAGTTACATACACATATACAAACATACATGCATACATACTTATATAAATAAATAAAAGGCAAATAAATACTCTCAAAATTAATTGTATTATATTTGAAAAAAAAAAAACAAAAATATTGAAAAACGTTCGAGGTTCAGAGTTGATATTTGAATTTAATAAAAAATTATACGCATACAAACATACATTACTACACACCCACACACCACATAACAGCAGTAAATATACGCATACATAAGCTAACTCACACCATGGCGTACATAAAATTAGAAAAAATATATTTACATGCAGTTATTTATTTACATAAATTATTTGAAAACTTTTTCACCCCCAAAAATACAGTTATACCATATACATACATATATATGTGTAACAGTTATGTAGTTAAACACTCAAAAAGTATACAGACACACGTACGCTACATATCTTTACTAACTTCTTGTTACTGAATCTTAAAGGAATTTCTCAACTACTAAAACAACAACAGTTAAAAGTAAATTTAAACAGAAATAAATTAATGAAATTTAAAATAAAAACTTAAATAAAATATTGCATACAATACATACTAGAACTTGCATTAATGTTATGTAAGCATACGTACTACATACCTACAAACATATAAACATACATAGTTCACTTAATTTCACCATACGATAAAAGAAGATAAATAAAAAAGTATATAAAGAACACAAAAAAATGACGAGAAGATTATTTAATACATTTCAAGAAAAAAAGTAGCAAAAAAACGTTAACTCCGCTGCGCCGTAGCTTCAATACCCTTCACAAATAATTGGTCGGATTAAATGCCGGGTCCGTTCCGATTTCGTAAACCAGGGGGCCTATTCTGTAACTCGATTCGAAAATCAATTTACTCGAATTCGGATTTTTTATATTCTGTAACTCGATTTTCGGATTTTCAAGCCAATTTTCGAGTAAAATATTCGTTAGCTTTTGAGTTGTAGAAAGCAAAAACGAAAATTGTACGTATTTTTTCTGGCACAGGGTGGTACAACTTTCGCATAATGATAAAGTAGATCCGAATTTCGAATAGAATACATTTTACAATCGAGTTACAGAATAGGCCTCCAGACTATCGTGGAAAGGGGAGTTCGAGCGCTCAGTTTATATGGTACCTACTTATACTATCTACATATGCTACAGTTATCTGATCTGAACAATTTCTTCCGAGATTTTACCATCACCTTGAACAATAACCCGTGCCAAATTTCCTGACGTCGATCTCGTCAAATAAAAAAATGTTTCCATACAAGAACTTGATTCCGATTGTTCAGTTAGTCCAGCAGCTATATGCCTATACTGTTCTGATATCGGTAATTTCAATAAATGGGCAGCTTCTTTGGGAGAAAAGCATGTAAGCAAAATGTCAGATTGATAACTCAAAAACTTCATGGTATATAAAAAATTATTTATACCAGTTTATACTAAAGAAAAAAATGGTATAAAAAGCTTATTGCTTTTGCGAACTATTAACGAAGAAGTTGGCACCTTGATACATTCTCTGCGCGTGGTGCAGTAATCAATTTGGTTGTGGTGAATCGAACATATAATTCATATATAAAGCGAGTAAACTGGTATAATCGAATAAAGGCAGATTTGGTATCATTTTAATAACCTAACCCCGCTTGGTTTCTTGTATTGAATTTAACTGGATAACTTTGTTGTTAAATTCGCATATAAAAATGTTTACAAAAGAACAGAGTTTCCAGCTCAGCAATCAGACAAATAATGAATTGTAGGGGATAATAGACATCAATCTCTACCCATCTCTCCTGAATGGTGTTTCATCTACTATAGACATCTGCAGGCTGTCCCTGGCCACATCGCAAAAGTGTGCTCAGCCTGGCCACCATGCTTCAGTATTTCGGTAGAGATTTTCAACGATCCGTTGTAGCAGCATTATCTTTTCTGAGAGCTTACTTTGGCGGTTTCTGTCGTATGCTCTGATTCCTTCCGTTTTCAGGAAACTTTCGTATTCCTCGACTGGCTGTGCTTGGTGCTTGATTTCCTCTATGTCAACTGAGATGCCAGCATATTGTTTATTGGCTATTTTTCCAAGTACAAAGGCTGTCCTCTGGAACCGGCTTATCCTCACTTGATTTTGAAATTTTTTCTTCATCTTGCAGTGTAACTCTCCTTTGGCTGCCAGTGCACTCTGGTTGGTAGTCTTGCTGGCTTTAGAGATAGATTATTCCATATTTAAGTTTTGGGCACTTTGGTTGGCACCCTTTGTTTTTGCTGCTATCACTACTGGCGTATTTTGGTCACTACCATCCGGTAATACTCTTTATCATCTCCTAACTTTAGGTAAGGAGGTTGTCTTCATCGGAATCTTTTACAACAATATCCTCGACGCCTTGGCTTCGGGTGGTGCTAGTAACTTCACACTTCCAACAATGGTAATGGTGGTCCAACAAGGTAAGCGTTAATCCGAGGTTTTTTCGTTCATATCTCTATATTGGCTGAATTTGTAGCCCTAGTTCGTTACTATGACTTAAGACCCTTCGCTAAGGCAAAGTGACCAATGCTAAAGAAGCTTTATGCCTTAATCCACAGGAAAAGTCGAATACCCGTACAACGCGTGACAGTTAAAGATAATCCGTCTTATATAACGTGCTCCCACCCCATGCAAATGAGAGGCTTTTAACGACATTGTTTTAAAATATATTCACAATGAATTATTAAACTGACCTGTCGCTGGAGATGAATTTCGAAATTATAGTGGTTCAGAACATATTACGCAGTATTTTGCTCCACTTATATGTTATACATGCCTTTAGATAAATTATTATTATAAAAATATTATGTCGAGTAATTGAGTTTTCAGTATTTCTAGTTTTGAAGTCTCGACAGAATCATTTTGTAGCTTTTTGTCTAAATGGAGAATGAATTTGATTTTATCTTAGCTGGGATCCCACGCTTACGTAGCGTGTATCTATCATCCAGTAAGTACTAAAATTAGATAGAAGATGATCTTTATATAGTCACACACTTATTCAATTTTGATTAAGGACTTCAAATGTTATTTCAACTATAAACAATTAAGCGAAGTAATAAAAAATAATAATTAGTGTCAGATTAAAAGTTTTCTCTGTCATCAGCCAAAGCCGGATTTTGTCACGAAAACAATGTGAGTCACTGCTCTTCAAAAGGCGACAGTGTTCTGTAATCAATAGATTATGGATTGATCACTTTGGTGCATTTATGATAGCAGCCCCGATTCGGTTCTATGCTCACTGCAAACTTGATCTATAAATATAATAAAGAGGCGTAGCTCTCGTACATCTATTGTTATTGTTAAATGCTCAGTCTGAATCTGCAGCACGAAGGAGGTCCGATAAGTACTTGACCAATAAAAAAGAGTAAAGAAAATTTTGAAAAATGGCAATTGCTTCTTAACATAGCCTAAGTATTTTGGAGCGTGCGCGCACCAATTGGATTCGGTATAGGGCCTTCCTAGCTAACGAACGAGCGGCTGGTCAGTTGTCTCCGAGTACCTGGAGAGTAAGGACAACCATTTTCGCGCGACGTGTTTCTGTGAGTGGTGCAAGCCGAAAATTCAACGCTCGTTAGGGCAAATGTAAGCGATTAAATTCTGTATGAAACTCGGTAAATCTGCGACCGAGACGTTTGATATGATCATGCAGTCTTATCCAGAAGTTGCTTTAGCAAGAAGGGGTATGTTTCGGTTTTTTGGAGGGCCGAGAAGAGGTCGCTGATGAAGTCCGTGCTAGGAGACCTGCGACTTCGACAAACACCGACAATGGTGACTCGTGTGCGCAAAGTTATGAACTCAGACCGTCGACTAAGTATTCGTTTAATTGACGACCAAAAATTGCGGCGAGCGGAAGAGTGCAAAGAAAATTTGAACATGTGTGAAAGTGACTCTCAATTTTTGAATAACGTAATCACAGGTAACGAGTCATGGATCTTTGAGTATGATCCCCAGATAAAGAGGCAACCTTCCGACCATTTTCAGACGACAGAGGGCATCCAAGCAGCATGCACCTCGGCTCTCACAACTATTCCGCAAAATTCCTTCCGTGACGCCTTTAATGCTATTACTTTCCGAACAAACCCTGTATGATCCGCGTTAATACAACTTGTTTAACCCTTCTGAATAACACATTTGGATATTTACGAAGTATTAGTTCTCAGTGATTATTTTGTAGTCGATGTAGATGAACTATTGTATGTATGTGTAGAAAACGATGGAAGTTTCCTTTAGTTAATCATTAAACTAATCTTGGCCTTCTTCGGAGCAGGTCCTCTGTACGAAGTCAGCCCACTGTTTAAATCGGTTTTTGTACTTGATATATTGTATATGGTGTACAATAGCACATTTCGTTGACGGTCATGATCAGTTTGCGCTTTAAAAGCGTAAAATACTGCTTTGAAATTGTGAGCTAACGCGGAATCCATCGCATTTCGTTGAATCTGTCTGTCATTTTTAGAGATCATTGCGCGCTTTTGTCGCATTATTCTCCGACCCATCCCTTCTTCAGACACCTAGGTGGGACTCAAAAAAAATGGACGTGCGGCCATGTTGCAACTCGCTACACCAATTTTTACTGCTGTCATCGAGTTATAGTAAACACCCAAGCGCGCTCTGCATTGACTGTACGATTTATCAGACCGCCTTCGTATTTATACGTCACACATGAGCGCTCATTAACTGTTAATATGTTCATTAGGAGGGCTCTGTACAGTACCATAAAATTAAAACCAGCTGCATTTAAATAATTTCAGAGAAATTAATAATAAGCTATAAACGCCACAGATTTAAGCCATCTTAGGAAACTTGACTGATTTTTAGGGAGCTTTTTCATTGCAAAAATATATGAAGATGCTTGTCTTTGTTTGCTGAGGCTCGGAGACGGTTCGTTAGGTAAGTAAGCTGATTTCTCATAAAGTCATGAATGATTCAACTTAGACAACCTGTTCGTTGTGATGCCTAGAAGTCCTAGGTATAGATCCAAAAGACCGTTGCATATCGAAAAAACACCTAGAGTACAAATTTTTTGAGGTGGCTTATAACAAGTGCAGCCCATTCGCCGGGTTTGTGAAAGTATGGGAACCACGATGATTTCACCTTTGTCTGGCGTAAACTGAGCAGTGTAGGATAAAGTGTCTACACTTTTCCACCTCATATTTCTCATTACAGCTTTGACAAGCGGCGGTCTCCAAAATCTGTGGCCTTACAGCGAGAGTACCAATAGGACAATGTGTTCAGTTAGGACTTTATCATTGAGGCGACGTAAGCCTTGTTTGTTTTCTTAAACAGAACACGACTTTTGGAAATAATCTGCTATAAATTTAAAACTTAGTCCCGGTATTCATATGTCCCTCTTAAAGCTTTGTTAGCTATCCTTCTAAAAAATTATAATATATTCCAAAAATTATTACCCCATATGTAAAGTATGTATGTTTACATAAATACTTGAGGTTAAAATTTTCCATTTCTTGAATTGTAAAAAAAGTTGTTCATTACACAAATTTAAAAAAATGATCGCCAATTTTCATTTTGTTTCGTAGGCTTAAGCCCACCCTAGTACATGAAAATGCACGGCATGCAGATGCTGTTACACGAAGCCAACTGAATTGCATTGATTTACTTGTGTGGCCTTCGTTCTGTCACATCGTTGTTGTTTCGCTTGTGACTTCTTACGTTGACGATGTCAAAGACTTCTCCGCTTATCATTTCCAGCGGCGCTCGTGGTCAGTTGAGAACGTACGTATGTATGTATGTTTGTATGTACTGTGTGTAAACAACACAAATCAATTGATTGTTTGTGAGGTGCATTGATCTACTTGTGCGCTTGTTCATGCATACATACATATATAAACATACAAAAATGTACATATGTAAATATGTATAAATGTATCAATATGCTTTTTAAAGAAATAAAATGCATTTCTATAAGAATGCTTGAATCTTTATGTAAGTAAATAATCAGCGCGAATACTTAAAATGCCCATTCAGCTGCTAACCTACATATGCATATACATATACATATGTGAATGGTAATTATGTACATATGTATGTATAGCAAGCAGATATTTATTCTGCATAGCTTGTATATTTTTATAAATTTGGTGCACTTCGCTGTTGCCCGCAACTCAAAAGCGATGCTTTCAGTACAAATTCGACACTTAACTGGTATAGTATGGGCACACTGGACCAGCAGACGGACATTATGCTTTCCTTTAATTTCATACGAGGAATGCTCTTATTGTTTAACCTATTGCTTTGGGTGAGTAAGAAGAGAGTTGCAAGAACCTTCGTCCATACAAACTCTAAGTTTTATTATTAAACATTTTTTTTATAACATTTTTATAATTTCTCCAGTTTGCCGGTCTCTTGATAATTCTAACGGGTATTTGGTTGCAAACGGATTTTCAAAACTATTTGAAGATTAGTGGCGGTTACTCGATCTATGTGCCCTACCTGTTGCTCATCGTTGGCGGCATCTTGGTGTTCGCTGCTTCGTTGGCCTGCTCGTGTATCGTGAAGGTGGATCCGACGATGCTGGTAATTGTAAGTATCCAGTAATGTTTATTTTTTTATATTTTGTTATAATGTGTGATTACTAATTTTACAGTATGGCGGCTTCCTCATAGCGGCCATGTTCACTTTGATATTAATGTCCATCTACATATACACTTATAAGGATAGTGTGATAACTGGGTTACCGGCCGGTATTGAACGGGAGGTTAACAGCTACAGTGCCTACAAAAATGACCCGTTCCTAGCGAATAACGCAACTCTCATCGATTATATACAGAATAATGTAAGTGTGTGTGAGTTAATATTGGAGCTTGGTTACAATGGTTACGGGGTTCCAAAATTCGTATGACCAATTTTTTACAAGCATGTATGACAAATATGGTATGACATATTATATAAAAATTTATAACACGAAATCCCGAAACTTGTATTTTTAAAACCCGAGATTTTTGCAAAAAAATCCGAAATCCATAAAAGTGTTTAATATTTAATGAACATAATGTATATTAGTGTAAATTGTTTAAATCTCGTGATCTCGACTATGAAATTTTGGAATTTCGATATCGACAATTACATAGCAAAAAACCGAAATCGCAAATTGTTTAAAGCGTATCGCGAAATGCCGAAATTCATTTATTGAAATTTCGAAAACCTTAAAGAGCATAAAAAATCGCGAAATCTCAAACGGCTTAAAGCCCTCAACTAGTACTATCGTGAAATTCCGAAATGCTTATATTGAAACCGTGAAATCCTGAAAGTTGTACAGTGCATAATGCGATATGAGAATGATTTTATTAGCGCTAACTGTTTAAATTTCGGTATCCCGAAAATTGTGATGTGAAATCTTAGAATCGCTAAAACGTCATAATCGCTTAAATATTTACACTTAAATTCCAAAATCCCGAAATCTCAAATTGCTTAAAGTTCTCAACTAATGTTGTGAAATCCCGAAATTCGTATATTGAAATCCTGGAAAACCTGTTCGCGTATGTGAAATTTTGGAATCTAGAAACGCTGAATCTCGACAACAAGAGACTTCGGCTGCACCGAGGCTATAATAACTTTCGCAATTGTATATTTTATAGCAAAAAGGTAAAAAAGATCTTTATTGTGATTTTAATTTGCTGTCAGTTCAATCTCAGCACCCCGCTGCTATAGTATTCGAAATCGAAGCTTAAATAAATGAAATGATTTTGAAGGATCGGTGATTAAATGGCGATAAGTCATGTTGTTGAGCTCGTGAATAATTGTAGAACATTGGAATGCAATAGTTATATGGTTATCTCCAACGTGAGACAAATAAGTGAATACTTCGAAGTATTATTCGGTATTTTTTGTAGCAATCGCGAAGGGGTTTTGCTCGGATTCATAATCAAAGATAGAATATTCATCGAATTAAAAGTGCGGAAGCGATTCGAAGGCCAATTCATGATATACATATGTATAACCACTTGGTACTACAGATCTCATTAAGCCATTTATAAATGCGATTGTTTTTGTTGTGGTTATACAAGGCTTGTCCGAAAAGTAGTAGGATTGATTTTCTTCTGCCGCGACTGTACTTCGGAACGTGATAGCACCGATTAAATTCTGTATGAAACTCGGTAAATCTCCGACAGAGACATTTTGACACGATCCAGAATCCAGCTTTAGCAAGAAGTGGTGTGTTTCGGTGGCACCAAGCCTTTTTGGAGGCCCGGGAAGAGATCGCTGATGAAGACCGTGCTGGGAGAACTGCGACTTCGAAAAACACAATGCTCGTTGTCTTTTTTGACAACAAAGGTATCGTCCACCATGAATTCGTTCTTCCTGGACAAACCGTTAACGCCAAGTTTTATGTGGAAGTCCGCAAGAGACTCAAACGAAGGGTCAATCGGGTCCGACAAGACATCGCCGCCGATTGGAAGTTGCACCTCGACAATGTCACGGCTCACATCGCCTTTCTTGTGAACAGCTACCTAGCTAACGCCGGCATCCCAACGCTTTCGCAGCCGCCCTACAGCCCAGAGATGGAGCCCCCGAACTTTCTTTTATTTCCTTGCTTAAAAAGGCTGATAAAAGGCGAGCTTTTTGAAACGACAGAGGGGATCCAAGCACCATGCAGGGTTCTCGGCTCTCAAGGTTATTCCGGAGAATGCCTTACGTGATGTCTTCAAAGCTTGGAAATCGCGCTGCATCGACGGAGAAGGAGCCTATTTTAAAAGTTTTTAAAGAATTGTAACGATTGGTTCAACAAATTTTTTTAAATCGACTCAGTCCTATTACTTTCCGAACAAACCCTGTAACTCACGAGCTATTTGTCCAAAATTTGAAATATGCGCTATATATGAATTGACCTTTAGTGTCGATTTCGCATAGAAACGATATGTGTATGTAAATAAGCATTCAATAAATACTAAGATTATTTTAAAATCAACAACTCCACGCTATCTCTGGAGTCGTAGCTAAATATAACTACTTTCAACAGGAGTTCTACCTTCAATAAGTATATAAATGAATAAGAAATAAGTTATCAGTGAAAAATAAATAAATAAATAAATATGAAAAAAATAACATTCGGAACCAGATAAGATCTCTCAATAAAGAAAGAAAGTATGTTTACATAACGCGAAGTGACCCACACGAGTGGCCACAGCGCTGATAATCATGTCTGTAAATATAAATCAGTTGCAGAAAAAACGAGAGAAAGATTTTCAAGTTTCCAAATTAAATTATTTTTGTTTATAGGATTGTATGTACATATGTATGTATAATAGTACCGATGCTAACATTTTTTCTCTCTAAAAAAAATTTGCATAAATTTATACATATACACGAATTTAAATTGTTACCTAGATTACCTGAATAGAAATGGACAATGGATTTGTATTCAATGTGAAATCACATAATGTTTTAGAAAACATATTCACCCAATTTATATAAAATAGCACACTTTTGACCAAATTACATGGTTTAAAGTGAGGTGAAAATAGGAAATCACTACATAGGGTATTTTGGGGCTGGGCGAACGTTTGGAAGTTTGAAATTTTTATACAGTAGAGGCCCACTAATCCGGATCAATTAAAACCGGCCCCTATCCGGAATATAAGGGAATCCGGATTACCAAAGACATATCAGAACTATGTATTAAGAAAAAATATTTATAAATTTCTGTTTGTTTATTATAACAAATAATACACATGTTCCAAAAAAAAAAAACTTAAAACAATAAAGCATAAAAGCGAATGTAGTGAATAATAAATATGTGATCCGGATTAGAGAATACGGATAGAAAAAACCCTGTCCGGATCAGTGGAATCCGGATTAGGCCGTGTCCGGATTAGCGGGCCTCTACTGTATACTTGTATGATATAAAAGGACAATTTGATCCATTTTTTTGCACCAGGATATATTATTACCAGAAGAAGATATTCTTTGTGTTTCATTAAGATCTATGAGGTATCTGGAGGTATATATGGTTTAAAGTCAACAGATTGTTAGAAACACCTTAAATAAGGTATATGCTAAAGGAAATATTCACCCAATGTTATGCTTTTTCATATGTAAAAGATATGATGTTATTAGAGAAATACGCTGCCTGATTTTCATTAAGATAACTCATATGTATATTGAACGATATATGGTATGGTCGACGATATACTATATATGGTATTTATATGGGGGCTAGGAGAAGTTTGATCAAAGTTTCACCCAGTTTTGATAAAAACGTAATTGTTATTAAAATATTTTACAGATTGACAGATATACTCGTACATATATTTGATCAAGTGTCATGAATAGGCACTGGATTTCACATATCGTCACCTAAAATGCAAAGTAACGTAAATTCATTTTTCATAAGTTTACAGACGAAGGAAAAGCGATATATGTATATGTATATGTATAGAAACCACTAATATTGAATAGTTTTGTATATCTTACATGATTTCGTTTTTATTTTATTTTTGTTACTTTTCAGCTCGAATGCTGTGGCGGCAAAAACCATCTGGATTGGCCGAAAGATTCGCTACCGAACTCGTGTTGCTGGGACAGTGGCGAAAATAAGAATTGTTCAGACTATCAATTTGGACAACTCCATGAAGTGGTGAGTTAAAAAAAAATATTTCTACCAAAAGTTATTGACGAAAATGGATAGCGAACTAAACTCGACGTAAATAATAGTAGGTTCAACATATTAGGTTGTCAAATATCTCCCTTCCGCATTTTTGCTTTTTATTCAATGCTTTATTAAAAATGTTACAGTGATCGGAATTAGTTCAAATATGCGCCGTTTCGTTCGATAATCTGTTTCCATCTAGACAGCAACTTCATAATACCCCCCTCGTAGAAGCCCTCCTCCTTATTTGCGAAGAACTCGGACAGCCACTTTTCACAAGCCTCTTTTGAGTTCAACTTTACACCAACAAGGGCATTCGCCATGGACAGGAACAGGTGGTAATCACTTGGCGCTATGTCCGGGCTATATGGTGGATGCGATAAAACCTCCCATCCGAGCTCCCGTAGCTTTTGACGAATCATCACCGAAGTGTGTGGTCTGGCGTTGTTCTGGTAGAACACTGTACCCTTCCTGTTGGCCAATTCTGGGGAATTAAGCGTCTAGTTCCATATGGGAGCAGCTCATAGTGGATGATTCCCTTCCAATCCCACCAAACACACAGCAAAACATTCTTGGTGTCAATCCCGGCTTGGCCACTGTTGGGGACGATTCACCGGCCTTCGACCACGACCGTTTTCGCTTGATATTGTCGTATGTGATCCATTTTTCGTCGCCAGTCACCATCCGCTTCAAAAATGGGTCGAGTTCGTTCCGTCTAAGCAGCATATCGCAGGCGTTGATTCTTTAAAAAACTTAAAAAAAAAAGCTTTAAAATAGCGCGAATTTCGGCGTGAACTCCATATTTACAAGTCTATAACTGTTAAACGCAATATCTAAACTAATCATGCATTGCGTCGTTTTGTAGGTTATGTCAAGACCTTTCAAAGATGTTTAGTATTGCCAGATATGAGCTCTGAAGCGCTTTATACATAGTCGCGAAATTCAAAAGACAAAGAGGCGGAAGGGAGATATTTGATAACGTAATATTTGAAAATATTTTTGATTCTTCTTCTTCTACTGGCGTAGAAACCGCTTACGCCGAGTTAATAACAGCGCGCCAGTCATTTCTTCTTTTCGCTACGTGGCGCCAATTGGAGATTCCAAGCGAAGCCAGGTCCTTCTCCACCTGGTCCTTCCAACGGAGTGGAGGTCTTCCTCTTCCTCTGCTTCTCCCCTGCGGGTACTGCGTCGAATACTTTCAGAGATACTTTCAATGTCGTCGCATAATACATATATACATATATATTTTCGAAATATACCTTAGTTTAAAGCCTTTTATGGTTAACAGGATGCCAACTGTTAGATATATTTGAGGGTCCAAGCGTTTTTTTGCCAATTGAAAGAAAAAAGGCATTTATTATTTTTACTATATATTTTTTTTATTATTTGCTTATTTACAATTGAAGAGTACACAAAATTAATTATTATATTTTATTTAAATGAGTTATTTGTGCTTGAAAGGGGGAAAAAAGCCCATGCCCTCGTTGCCATGATTTCTACCCTTGTGGTCTTCTGAAAAATAAAACAATACCAGCTTCTTGATTAGTACGCTATCTCAGAAAGCTGCAAAACGGTGAAAAATGCATAAAAAGCGGCTCTTCGAAAATAAAAGTCGATTTTTTTTTACAAAGTTTTTAGCTTTGTAGAATTATTTAAAAATATTAGGAATTTGAATTTTTAAATTTTTGTTACTTCGTGTCAAAGTGACACATTTAGAGAATATTCTGGCAATATTTCAAATAAATCGGCTGATTAGAAAATGCTTTGAAAAATGCGGTGTTTGCTTTTTTCGACATGAGGTTTTCAAGAAGTAATAAAACGCATAAAGTTTAATGATAATGACAAGAGTTTAGTTTTACATACATATATTATAAAGACAAGGGTTTGTCATTATATTTCAAAAATGATTGCGGGCAAGTAACCGACGCGGCGGGCTCGAGTAAATTCTAGCCGAAAGAACCATTTTGCGTAGCATTTTGTTGTATGTCAACAATATGGCGCCGAAAATTCTCTTCCAAGGCGTCGAACATCTCACGGCTCTAGCCATCTCCATTGACTCTAATATTATGGCCGGCTTCATTTTTGAAGAAATATAGACCATTGATTCCCTCTGCACATAGAGCACAGTGACTTATTGAGCATGTCATAGCGTCTCAGCAATGCCTTGTGGATTATCATCAGCCCGAATGCGACAATGTTTTTTATTAACACGCTCATTCAACTAAATGTGAGCTTAATCACTGCACACAATTTTCTAGTGAAAGTCGGGATCGATGCACATCTCGTTTTGCGCTCATTCACCGAACGTGCAACGCGCTTCATGGCCGTTCGACTTCAGTTCTTACACGAGCTGGATTTCGCGAGCCAGCAAACTATGATCCTTCCACAAAATCAAAAGGACCAACTGCGAAAAAGGTATTGCTTCAATGAAAACCACGCTTCTAAAAGAGCTCGTGTTACAAAGCAATATAAAAAAAAATAGTTTCTTTTTGACATGTTAAATGTGACGCAACAGAATTTAAAAACCAATTCCATTATGCCTAGAATATAACAATTTAATGTTGCATTATATAATAGGTTGTCAAAAAAGTCTTGCGGTATTTTCGCTAGTTGGCGCTGAAAGCGCGTAGTTCTAGTTTTATTCGCCGCATCGGGTCATGCAGCTATACCCTTTTGGAAAGCTCATTTCACAAGCTAACACGTGTTTGATTGATTGTCGTTTCTTTTACGTCGTTCGTGAGTTATAGCGTCGCAAACATGGCGCAAAATAAAGAGAAAATACGGCATATTTTACAGTACTACTACGATAGAGGCAAAAATGCATCTCAAGCCGCCAATAAAATTTGTGCAGTTTATAGACCCGATACAGTTTCCATTTCCACCGCAGAACGATGGTTTCAACGTTTTCGTTCTGGTGTAGAGGTGGTCGAAGATGCGCCACGCTCCGGAAGGCCTGTCGTCGAAAATTGCGATAAAATCGCAGAATCGATCGAAAGAGACCGGCATAGTCATCAAAAATACATTTCAATTTCAATAAAAAAAAATTAAATAAAAATACCGCAAGACTTTTTTGACAAACCATATGTATCTCGCCTATAGCCGTGAAAGCGGTGTCTACGTCAGTAAAGAAGAATGTGTGCAATGCATAAAAAAAGGATACGCGTAGGTACATACCTCTGATTCATTTGAAAACTTGTGCCACACCCAAGAGCCTCCACAAATTTCTTGTTTTTAATACACTACATACATATGTACATATATTCAAGAATGTTTATTTCAAATATTTTCATGTTGATTTCAGGGTTGCTTGCCTAAATTGATACGACTTATTAACACAAATCTCACCAGCATTGGCGTAATGCTTTCGGTCTTGGCTTTATTCCCGCTTTTCGCCATGGTCTTTTCCTACTCGCTGGCGTCGGCAAGTAGAAGGATTGGCTACCAGCCAATCGGTTGAGTTCTAATGTGTGTTAACTTATATTTTTTTTTTATAAATTTCATGTATTTTCCTGTAATTTAAGTATGAATAAAATATACACACGGATTTCACTATAAATTTAAATATGGCTTTTAATGGTAAATAAATATAATAAATAGCTTACAAACAAGCGTAACGCTAATGAAATAACATACATACAAACACATACATAAGCATATGTAGCTGTGTGTCAAAGGTTGCGAATCGGTAGTTTTCGTGTCTAAACGCACTTTGACACACCTCGAAAGCGTAAAAAAAATTATATACAAATATTACAAATGTACAATAATACAAATACAATAATGAGTGGGAGACATACAACAAATAACTTATGCTAATTCTTTGCCGCATTACAAAGCAATGACAGATTGCCTTCGACGGCATTTAGGCGCGTCATCGAGAGGCTCTGTGTCTGTGGCGCATAGGTGGACTGTGTAGCGCAGGTGGCCGGAGGTAGCGTTTTGAGGCTGTCATTGGAACGGAAACCTAAAAATTTGCAAATAAATAATTAACAATTTTATATACATATATCTCATGTGTCTAAATAGAGTACCACCAACCTAATTTAAAGAGTATTGCATGCCAGATGCGCTTCTTAAAGACGAATATAAAGAAGACGAAAACACCCAAAAGCACATTGAAGGAATCGCTAACGACCCAAAAGAACACTTTCTTGCGATCGTATAAAACGATGCTCAATATTTCCATGAACCACGTAATGCCCATAACAATGAACAGTTTCGTATTCATGGCAAAACGCGCCTTATCCACGAAGAAGCGACGTCGCATAATCGGTTTTTCGACATTTGAACTTTGCATGCGGAAAATTTCACGTTTCACGCGATTGCAGTAGCGTAGTGTTAGCAGAAAGAGCACAAAGTTGAAGAGCGAGAGCACACCAATCGGTCCGGAGAAGAAGAGCAAATTCGCCGAAGCAAAGGTACCGTCTGAAATACAAGATTTTTTTCATGATTATTTCTTTTAATGAATTGGGTAAGAGCGCAGCGCAATAGCTGTACTTACAAGTGAACCAGCAGCGACCCTGCTTGAAGTTCGGACGTAAATTCTCATTGGTCAGTAAATCCGATTTGGCCAGCGTCACTGTGATGGTCGTCATGAGCGTGGGTAGCCCCCAACCATAAAGTGAGTAGAGTAAGAAACGTCCCATATCCTTCGTCTGGAAACCACGTTTCTTTTTTGCGGATCTAGAAAGAAGAAAATTATTTGTTACACGTTTGAAGTTTTGTGTGGTAATATGTCTCATGTATTATGGAATTGTAGAGTTTAACCTAATATCAATATAATATATTAAATTATTCTAATGAGAAAGAATACTGGTCAAGTGTTTTTTTTTTTGGAAATTTCACAAAATGGTTATAAATCTGCACCATTTATAATTGAGATCTAATACCAAATGAATCGAAGCGCTCATCCTCAGTTCCACATCTGCTGATGTATATTAACTGACGAATTGTATAAAAAATATCGCGTATACCAAAATATACGAAAAAAAATAGTCAAAAACACTAAATAAGATTATTTATTCATTCATAACAAAATAAAAAATACAAAACAAAAACCATATATAAAAGAGAAGAAAATAGAAAATAGGTAGATTTAGTTGTGTTACTCATCCCCAGAAAAGTTAAGTAAATTTTATCGAACTGTTTATCTGTCTATCGTGGTTAAAGTATGTACTATGTACTATGCTACTGAGGATTATCTCAACCTTGAATATAGTTATTATGATATATACGGGTTCTAAGGTTACGGTTTCAATCATACAACTATCAAAGAATAAGCTCCACTTGCCTTTTAGTATTTCGGTATTTTGTAGGCACCATTTCTGATTTAATGATATCAACAGCCTTTGACGTTTCGATTCTTCAATTCATGATAAATTTGTGAATGTTTCAGGACCGGCTTCACATTCCATAATAGTAACTTAAGTAAGGAGTCACTTAAGATTCCTGAGTATGAGAATGATTGAATACACAAACCGAACTAGGTTATATACAAGGTCTGTCGCAAAAGAAACAGAACTTTTTAAATATAACTGTTTCTGGTGGCGCCACCTATTGGTGGGTATATGAAAAAAAAGTTTGATCTCTTGTTGACATTTCGTAAAAATTTTAAGACAATTGGATAACTACAATCGATGTTATCGATAAAATTCAAAGAGCAAATACTAAGTTTTGTTTTAAACTTGGGAAAACGTTTACTGAAACATTTCAAATGATGAAAAAAGTTTATGGTGATCAGTGCCTATCCCGTAGTAATGTGCATGAGTGGTTTAAGCGATTCCAAGAAGGTCGTGAGGACCTCTGTGACGATCAGAAGTCGGTCGTCTTCAGAAGGCAAAAATAAAGACAATGCTGATTTGTTTTTACGATTCCGAGGGTATTGTACACCGAGAGTTCGTCCCACCTGGCCAAACGATTAATACTGTGTTTTATCTTGGTGTTATGAAGCGTCTTTTGTCACGCATTCATCGTGCTCGACCACAATACCATGAGGCAGGGTCCTGGCGCCTGTTGCACGATAATGCGCCGTGTCATCGGTCGACGATTGTCACTGATTTTTTGACAAAAAACTCCATATTAACCATTAATCACTCACCCTACTCACCTGATCTGGCACTCTGTGATTTTTACCTATTTGGAAAACTTCATTTGCCCATGAAAGGACACTGGTTTCAGGACATTTCAGCTATCCAAAAGGCGACGACCGATATTCTCAAGAGCATTCCGAAAAATGACCTTAAGGGCTAAACGCTGTATCGAAGCACAAGGAAACTACTTTGAATAAAAAAATATTAATTTTTTGTTGTTTTTTTAACAGTCCTGTTTCTTTTGCGACAGAGCTTGTAATATTTGCCGGTCTCGCTTTATAATTTATTAGTGCCGGATAGTACAGGAAAATAAATGTAGCTAAAAAACCATTAAAAAGCAACATACAGCTTCCTATATTCTCCAAAACTTTTCGGTAATAACGTCTTGGGTTAAAAGAATTAAAGTATTAGGTTGCAAGTAAAAATTGGTAGGTTGGATGTCTGGCGACATAACTAGGTCTTTAGGTAGCCTCTTGTGGAATCACCTGGACTAAAATGCCTTCACACTATCAAGTTTTCTCTGAACCAACACATGATCTTTATGGAGTTCATCAAGCAGAAAACTTTTATGTGGACAACTTTCGAGACATCGTCAAGAAAACCTAAATAGCTAGAGATTATGAAACGCTAATTCCAGTATTGCTATTCAAATACGCCCGCGAAAAACTGACGCTGACACCGATGATATTGAAATAATAGGCCTCAACAACCGTGCCGTTAGTTCTGGAGAAAGCCTCCAGATGGGATGAGACATCGAAGCAAATGGGTCTAGTAGTGAATGAAGGCAAGACGAAATATCTCCTGTCAACAAACAAACGGAGATCGCACTAGCGACTTGACTCCCGCTTCACTGTTGACAGTCGTACCTTCGAAGTCGTAGATAATTTCGTCTATCTTGGAACCAGTATTAACACCAGTATTCGAGGCAATGTCTGCCTCGAAGTCTAACGCAGAATACTTCTTACCAACAGGAGCTATTTCGTACTGAGTAGGCAATTGAGAAGTAAAGTCGTCTCTCGACGTACAAATACCAAACTCTATCAGTCACTCGTTCTTGCCGTCCTGCTAAATGGTGCATAGGCATGGACTATAACAACATCTGATGAGTCGACGTTACGACCCTTCTTCGGAAGATTTATGGTCCGGTTTTGGTCAGGCATTGGCAACGGCGAATATCGCGTTCGATTGAACGATCAGCTGTACGAGTTACACGAGGACTTGACATAGTTCAGCGAATGAGGAGACAGCGGAGACAGCTAGGTCATGTTGCCCGTATGAATAAAACACTCCAGCTCTGAAAGTATTCGACGCAGTACTCGCCAGTGGAAACAGAGGAACAGAAGGACTTACACTACGTTGGAGAGATCAGGTGGAGAAGCTGGACTTAGCTGCACTTGGTATCTCTAATTGGCGCCCAATTGCGAAAAGTAGAAACGGCTAGAACGCATAAGCGGTGTCTACGCCAGTAAAGTTAAGAATCCAGTAATTCGCCTTCAGGAAGTGAGGCAGTGTGAAGACAAAAGAAATAAGCTTCTTGTGGCGAAATGAAAGCAAGCCACTTAGAAATTCCCCTCCAAGTCATTAAAAGTCACAGTTTGATAAGGAATTTTAAAAATAACGACTTATATGAGCAAACGAAAGCTATAATAAGAGCAGCAATATATCATGAAGCGCCGTAATAAACGGAGGTTTATTACCGGAGCACAATAAATATCCCTGCGTGTTTACGTAGTCAAATATACATTACTCTTCCTTCCGACTACTTTGTAGCTACTTAGCGAAGCGCACAGTAAAAATTTTATTGCCTAAACATGTGCAGGTATGTATGTATGTGTTGGCTATTGGCTTATAAGGTGCTGCGCCCAAAATCCATGTCACTCTTTCTAATGCTCTTTATCGAATAATTGATTTTATGAATTATTGCCTCGTCAATATTTGCTTGCTTACGTTGGGGTTTAATGGTCGGATAGTTACATACACTCATACACGCATATGATTTTAATAGGGTCCTAAATATATGCACTCAACAGCTGGATACATTGCTAATATATTTTCGGTACTAAATGATTAATTAATTGTTTGATTGTGACTAATGCTCTTGAATTGATTGGCATTGGTGGTGAAGACTGTTAGCCCACTGATGGTTTGTCAAGCGTGTGATGTATAAAATAACAGCTTTTTTGGCATTAAGATAAGTGTATCACACAATAAAATAATTGCACATAATTATTTGACATTTTCATCTTTTTATGTGACGCAACATTATATAGTACATTGTGACAAAAAAGTGCCCGGAAATTGTAAATAAAACACAAAACATTTAATTATTCATTAATATTTATTTTGTCGCCTTCAAAGTAATCCACACCAGATGTAATACACTTATGCCAACGATTTTTTTCAGTCCTCGGAACACTTTTCATAAGCACTTTTTGGGATGGCCTTCAGCTCATTCAACGAATTTTGTTTTATCTCTTCCATTGAGTGAAAACGGGTTCCATTCCGTTGATTGTTGACTTGTTTGCATGTCAAACTCATAAACTCATGTCTCATCGGCAGTTATAATGCTCTCCATATCTCAAAGAGACCTGTTTACGGTACTCTTTTTATCGGAGCGAGTCGAGCAAGAACGCGTTTCATATTCAAAATATCTTCCAAAATCATTCGAACGAACTCGCATGAGATGTCGAGTTCTCTTGCCATCTCTTTAACACTTGCCTGACGATTTTCAAGCTACATACGGATATCCTTCACTTTTTAATATTTTCATCAGTTGAAGTGCATTTCGATGTAAATAGTATAGGAATACTTATATTTGAGGTATGTAGGTCTGGTTCATTTCTAACCAATATTGACAAATATCGCGTCAACATATTGGATTACAACTGTACCAACTAACGGTGGTGCCAGAGATGGTGCAATTTGATTATTAATCCATTGGTGTAATATTTCGAACATGCGTCGTAAAGCTACTGTTCCTGCTCGTCGTTTTCAGGATATCTCTTTCATTTGAAGCATAAACAACAATGCTTTTTTTGTTTTTGTTTCACTCAAATATGTCTGTCTTTATGCCTGAAAGAGTGGTTTCTCAGACATTCATTTATTTAATATGAAGAAAACTTCAGCCGAAAAGCATCGTAATTTGGTGGAGGTTTTAACAAAATTGTTTTGTACGATTTAAAAGTGGTGATTTTGGTGTGGAAGATGCAGAACGACCTACGCGGCCAAAATAATTTGAAGATGAGGAACTGGAAGCATTACTCCACAAAGATTAATACCAAATATATGAAGAGCGCACAGAATCTTTGAGAGTGATTCAAACCGCCATTTCAAAACATTTAAAAGCAATGAAATTGTCATTCCAATTGAAGCCAAGAGATTTTGAAAGGCGATTTTATATGTCAGAATGCAGTTTGAATTCTACAAAAAGTCGAGTTTGCATATAAATGTGATTAATAATGAAAACTGAATCCATTATGACAACCCTAAACGCATAAAAACCATATGTCAAATTGGAAATATCTAAAAGTAGTGTTCTGTATTTGATGATCTTAAATAAACGTACGGATATATGTAGTTATAAACCCTATATATAGGCTCTTCCATCTGTTTAATATGTGGATTAATCATGCTTATCTAAAATACTGGATTAGGTCTACCGCTAGAGATATTTCTGGAAAACCGTAGATATACCATGGTATCTCAATGAAGGATTGGCAAACATAAATAGTACTGAATCTGACTCTAGTAGAACTATTAACCTGCCTTTACTATGCTATATCAGGAAATTAACAATTAAGAAAGATATTTGCTATAGAGAATACAAGTATGTACATATGTTTAGAAGAGGGAGGTAGATGTATGTAAGTAGAAGTAACCTCTAATAACAGCGAAGATGATGTTAAGGATGTTCTTCTACATATTCTCGGATCTCGGTTATGCAAATCTTTTTACCGAAATATACAAGTATTATCAAAAAATTTACCATCTCAAAAAGCTGCAACTTGTAAACATATTTTATCAATGGCTATAAGGCTTTTATCACAATGATTCATGTAATAATCACCAAAACGTTTTGGAGAATGGTACCACAGTTCCAGGAAAAGTCCATGTTCTGCTTACGTTGAACCAATTATCGGCGAGAACATCTCTTCCGATTTCTTTGTCGTTCAAGTAACGTGAGTTCTTTCCAAATTTCTAAGACTTTTCTACTATTATATAGATTTATTACTTTCTGATTATAAATTCTATGAATAAAATTGTTATCAATATTGTCTGAACAAAATTCGGAAGATCAGGAGCCCAGTCAATACACTGTATTTTTAAAATACCAAAAAAGTATTTCTTAATAGTAGTCACTCTTCAGAGCATCTTAACAATCTTTCGAATGTATTTCGGGCATCGTTTAAAACCCTCAATAAATATAAAACTTTAACCGTTAATATCTTGTAAACGGCTTGGTTTGCAAAAAAAAAACAGTTATATGTAAAACCTTTTTTGAAAAGCATTCAAATTCTTACAAAATCCACGAACGGAATAGTTTTTCAAGGAGTTGGATGTGAGATACAAATTGCTCTACCTGATAATAAGAACAAGTAAGGAAGGGCTAAGTTCGGGTGTCACCGAACATTTTATACTCTCGCATGATAAAGTGATAATCGAGATTTCATTATACGTCATTTACATATTTTTCAAATACCGTATTTTTGTAAATTTTTATTCCGCTATCATTATTGGTTCCTAATGTATGTATATATTATACAGAGAAGGCATCAGATGGAATTCAAAATAGCGTTATATTGGAAGAAGGCGTGGTTGTGAACCGATTTCACCTATATTTCGTACATGTCATCAGGGTGTTAAGAAAATATTATATACCGAATTTCATTGAAATCGGTGAAGTAGTTCCTGAGATGTGGTTTTTGGTCCATAAGTGGGCGACGCCACGCCTATTTTCAATTTTTAAAAAAAAAAGCCTGGGTGCAGCTTCCTTCTGCCATTTCTTTCGTAAAATTTGGTGTTTCTGACGTTTTTTAATAGTCGGTTAACGCACTTTTAGTGATTTTCAACATAACCTTTGTATGGCAGGTGGGCGTGGTTATTATCCGATTTCTTCCATTTTTGAACTGTATATGGAAATGCCTGAAGAAAACGACTCTGTAGAGTTTGGTTGACATAGCTATAGTAGTTTCCGAGATACGTACAAAAAACTTAGTAGGGGGCGGGGCCACGCCCACTTTTCCAAAAAAATTACGTCCAAATATTCCCCTCCCTAATGCGATCTTTTGTGCCAAATTTCACTTTAATATCTTTATTTATGGCTTAGTTATGACACTTTATAGGTTTTCGGTTTCCGCCATTTTGTGGGCGTGGCAGTTGGCCGATTTTGCCCATCTTCGAACTTAACCTTCTTATGGAGCCAAGGAAAACGTGTACCAAGTTTCATCATGATATCTCAATTTTTACTCAAGTTACAGCTTGCACGGACGGACGGACGGACAGACAGACATCCGGATTTCGACTCTACTCGTCACCCTGATCACTTTGGTATATATAACCCTATATCTGACTCTTTTAGTTTTAGGACTTACAAACAACCGTTATGTGAACAAAACTATAATACTCTCCTTAGCAACATTGTTGCGAGAGTATAAAAAGAATAAAAAACCGTTAGGCGGATGACCCTGCCGTTATTATTAAGAGCTCATACTTGGAGAGCCTCTCTTAGAGCTGTCTAACAATCAATATCAAAAAATTCGTTTATTTTGACCCCCCTTAGTATATACATACATATAAACATAGTTATCAATTGTTAGCTTCCCTATTTCAGTTGTAGTCTCTTACTTTCAATTGTATTATTTGCACGTACTTGTATGTATCACTTCAAAGCAATGTCAATAGAAACTGAATTGAGTGCAAATAACGATAAATTGCAGGGAATACTCACCCAAACGTCTGCCATATATCGAAGCACATCACATTCATCCAGGCAAATGCAGCCATGAGGCAAAAGTATATGAAATAACCTAAAAAGATAAAAAATATAATGCAAGAATTATGCATTTTGCATTTACTGTTAATTAGAGTTAGCATTTGCAACATAAAATATCAATTTTATTATTGCAGACATTCCTATGAACACATTATAGACTCATGATCCACTCACCGGAGGCGAAGCACATATTATCGTTGTTGATGGGTACGAGTTGACCCAATGCAATGCCCAAATAAGCCGCAAATAAATTACTCACTAAGCAGATTAAAATTTTTCCCGGCAAATTGCGTAAGCGCGAAATGGATAAGTACACGCCCAGTGTGAGTGCATAGAAGGAGCAGGAGATCAATAGACCGATGGGATACATTTTGAAGCGTATCTTTTCATTGCCAACCACTTTCGAGTCGAAACACAGGAATGTGTAGAGCTAATTCGTTGTGGAAAGTAAAGAGAACAAATGTTAGCTTTTTATACAGATTTTGTTTATTTGATTCTTAAATTCTCTTAATTATATACGTACCTACCTTCTGTTCGCCAAATGTCGAATTTCGTATCTTCTCTACACAATACTGGTTGTTCGTGTAGTTCTTCGTGCTGGAGGCAACGTAAAGCGAGCCATCATTCGAGTTGATAATATGCGCATCGGAGCTATACAGATCGGGATTTAGAAGGAAACGCTGACAGTCCAAACCGCGTAGAATGCCAAACACTTCAAAGAAAATAATATTATAATTAGTAGGATGACAGAGTTTAAGATAAGTTAGATTTAAAACAGTTACAGAACTGTACACAACTGGATATAATTACTTTAATATGAATAAAGTTTTTTAAGTAGTTTCTGGAACAAGTCCACTTATTATACCCTGAACAGGGTATATTAAGTTTGTCACGAAGTTTGTAACACCCAGAAGGAAGCGTCGGAGACCCTATAAAGTATATATGTATCTAAATGATCAGTATGTTGAGCTGAGTCGTTTTAGCCATGTCCGTCTGGTTGTCCGTCTGCCAGTATATATACGAACTAGTCCCTCAGTTTTTAAGATATCGTTTTGCAATTTTGCAACCATCATTTTCTCTTCAAGAAGCTGCTCATTTGTCGGAACTGCCGATATCGGATCACTATAACATTTAGCTGCCATACAAACTGAACAATCGGAATCAAATGCTTGCATGGGAAACCTCCTAATTTAACGACATATCTTCACGAAATTTGGTATGAGTTATTGTTTATAGAAATAATGTAATATCGAAAGAAATTGTTCAGATCGGCTCACTATAGCATATAGCTGCCATACAAACCAAACCGTTTTTTCTTGTTTTTTCAAAGATTTGCGTTAAAATATGATGATCTACAACAATATTCACTATTTCAGGCTGCAAGTTTTGAAAATGTCGACCAATACAAATAGAGGACGATTTAGAACGTAATGCGAAATTAGGAGCTCCTGAGCCGATTTGTAAGAATGGAAGAAACTTGGATTCGTCAATATACGCCTGAGCCCAATCGGCAGTTTGCTGAATGGGTATCCCGTGAAAGTCGTTTAAGACGTCTGATAGTCCGACAAGATTTTTGCCAGTATGTTTTGAAGTCACATGATAATTTTCATAGATTACTTCGAACGCGTTACCGTGCGTTATTAGAGGATAGTGTTGGTAGTGTTCCAAATTCTGAGGTGTTTCTCTAGAGCCCATTGCTTCAAACTACCCTTGAAAGAGCTGAATGGTCTGAAGCAGCTTTGAGAAATTTTCGTCTGCCTTTCAAATTTTTTCTACTACTATACGACTAATCAAAAGAAATGATATTGATATCATCGGCCTCAACACCCGCGCCGTTAGTTCTGCTTTCTCCAGGCTGGACAAGGAAGCAAAAGAAATGGGTCTGGCAGTGAACGAGGGCAAGACGAAATATCTACTGTCATCAAACAAACAGTCGTCGCACTCGCGACTTGGCTCTCACGTCACTTTTGACAGTCATAACTTTGAAGTTGTAGATAATTTCGTCTATCTTGGAACCAGCGTAAACATCACCAACAATGTCAGCCTAGAAATTCTACGCAGAATAACTCTTGCCAACAGGTGCTACTTCGGACTGAGTAGGCAATTGAGAAGTAAAGTCCTCTCTCGACAAACAAGAACCAAACTCTATAAGTCACTCATAATTCCCGTCCTGCTATATGGTGCAGAGGCTTGGACGATGTCAACAACTGATGAGTCGACTTTGCGGGTTCTCGAGAGAAAGGTTCTGCGAAAGATTTATGGTCCTATCCGCATTAACCACTGCGAATATCGCATTCGATGGAACGATGAGCTGTACGAGATATACGACGACATTTACATAGTTCAGCGAATTAAAAGACAGCGGCTACGCTGGCTAGGTCATGTTGTCCGAATGGACGAAAACACTCCAACTCTGAAAGTATTCGACGCAGTACTCGCCGGGGGAAGCAGAGAAAGAGGGAGACCTCCACTCCGTTGGAAGGACCAGTTGGAGAAGGACCTGGCTTCGCTTGGAATATCCAATTGGCGCCACGTAGCGAAACGAAGCAACGACTGGCGCGCGGTTGTTAACTCGGCTATAATCGCGTAAGCGGTGTCTACGCCAATTAAGAAGAAGAATCAAAAGAAATTAGCCGAGATACCTACTTAGACTCCAGTTATTGCCTGTTTGCATAATCTAACACCGTCAGACTCAGTATTAGCGTTATGAATAACCTGAATTGCAACTCGGCTGTCCAATAGAATGTTTATGGACTTGCTGATTAGAGCAGAAGTCCAGTTGACACCTTCTGTTATGTCCAAAACTTCGGCATGAAAGACTGATTTGTATTCGTTTGAAATGGAGCTACTTTCTGTGTGGATAACTACAGAAGAAAAAGTGATTGTGTAGATTTCGCCG
The DNA here is from genome assembly GCF_024586455.1 of Bactrocera neohumeralis. Classification (NCBI taxonomy): domain Eukaryota; kingdom Metazoa; phylum Arthropoda; class Insecta; order Diptera; family Tephritidae; genus Bactrocera; species Bactrocera neohumeralis. The sequence goes on along the minus strand of NC_065920.1, from coordinate 48,502,952 downwards.
TTGCTCAAATTAATAAATATATATAATTACATACGTATATATATATTGTGTTTTTATGTAGGTATTTATAATTGATGAATACACTTTCCATATCGAATAAGCCACCCTTCATTTTGAATTGAAATATTGAAAGCAAACACACCTGGCTAAATAAATTCGAAATTCCTGATAATTTAAAGCGACTGTTTACCTCAAGACATGCAAAATAACGACACATACATACATATTACTGTTTACAAATGTATAATAGAGCATTAATATGGATCGATTTGCTAATCGACGCAATTAATATCTTAATTTTTATATATAAAAAGTACGTGTCACGTTGCTTGTCCGCGATGGACTCCTAAACTGCTGAACCGATTTTAGTAAAATTTGGCACACTGTATCGAGTTCGAACCAACTTAGAAGATAGGATAGTAAAAATACTTCATAAATAAAGAATATAGTGAAAGCTCTATTAAATGGACACCCTATTGAACGGACATCTCCATAAACCATGCCGATTGTTGATGTTTATTAAGTAAAGGGTGGGCCATATAAAATTTTAAATTTAAAAAGTCAATAAAGAAAAAACGGCTTGATATTTTCCAAAGGTCTAACATTTATTTAAAAGGTTGTTTTATGAAATTTATTTGTGGAAAACAATTTTGGACAAATGACCACCACGGCTGAGTTTACAGTAGCTTATCCGATCCACCCAATTTTGGAGTACTTTCTCGATGGTTTCAGGCCTTATGGCAGCTACAGCAGCTTGAATCTCGTACTTTAGATCTTGAATTGTTTCTGGATGGTTGGCGTAACATTTATCTTTAACAGCTCCTCACAGAAAATAGTCCAACGGAGTTAACTCGCAGCTTCTGGGAGGCCAATTCACATCACCTCTTTTGCTGATTATGCGATTTTCGAAGATAGGGCGTAAAAGATTGAGTGTAGCGTTTGCTGTATGGCACGTAGCGCCCAAATGTGACAATTCTGCTTGTTAACGTAACCATCGAGGTGGAAATGAGCCTCGTCCGAAAAGATGATTTTTCGGTAAAATTGACCATTTTCGGTCAAACTTTCAAATTTTAAATATTTCCCAGTTTTCTTCTAGTGAATAGTGACCCATTTCGTAAATTTTTGACTTTTTACTGAATATCTGTCATTTTCCGAATGGTATTTGACGTTTCCAATGTCGAAATATAGATAATTCAAATTTAAAACGTTAGATGGCCCACCCGTTACAATCTATTAAGCAGACAGCTCAATTAACTGGACAGAAAGACTGGTAACCAGACATTGAGAAAGCAGCCTTAAATTCGTTATTTTTTCCAATAAAATTTATTTGTATGATAATATTCAAAATTAAATCTCAAGTAATATCCATTCTATTCTTAAACCGACAAAAACGTTTTCGCCTTTATTCGTAAATAAAATTGTCACTGTATTGAATAGTTTTTTATACGAATAATGGTATAAAATGTATACCACAGCAACGCGTGGCCGGATCCCTAGTAGTAGTATTAAATATAAGCTCCAGACATGCCTTTGACTCGGTTATAGTTGGTTGTTCGATACGCTACTCTCCACGAATTAGCGGGGCAAATCGTTCAAATTCGCATGAGACATAATCGCCCAGCAGAGCCGGTAATTCGAGCACCGGTTTCACACAACGTTTAGTGAGTAATGCGCACCAATCTCCATTTTTTTATATTAAGCCTTAGCAGATGTCGTCTAAAGCCTAGTTTACTACATTATTTGGTGTGTTTTAGGGCATGAATATGCTGAATATCTTTAGAGAGTACATCTTGTATTTCTCATCAAAAAATTCGAATATTTTTGTAGAAATTGGAGCAATGCTGTCAACTACGTTTAAACTCCTTCTACAAAGAATTTGATATCAGTTGGCATACACAATACAAAATAGATCAACAACTATACACTGGTCGTCTTATTCAACGTGAATATAAATTCAGCAAACTGAAATATACAAGGACTGTCGCAAAAGAAACAGGACTGTTAAAAAAAAACAACAAAAAATTAATATTTTTCAAAAGTTATATTTATTTATTCAAAGTAGTTTCCTTGTGCTTCGATACAGCGTTTAGCCCGGTCAATTAGCATTTCAAATGAGTGTTTAAGGTCATTTTTCGGAATGCTCTTGAGAATATCGGTCGTCGCCTTTTGGATAGCTGAAATGTCCTGAAACCAGTGTCCTTTCATGGGCAAATGAAGTTTTTCAAATGGGTAAAAATCACAGGGTGCCAGATCAGGTGAGTAGGGTGAGTGATTAATGGTTAATATGGAGTTTTTTGTCAAAAAATGAGTGACAAGCGTCGACCGATGACATGGCGCATTATTGTGCAACAGGCGCCAGCACCCTGCCTTACGGTATTGTGGTCGAGCACGATGAATGCGTGAAAAAAGACGCTTCATAACACCAAGGTAAAACACAGCATTAATCGTTTGGCCAGGTGGGACGAACTCTCGGTGTACAATACCCTCGGAATCGTAAAAACAAATCAGCATTGTCTTTATTTTTGACTTCTGAAGACGACCGACTTCTGATCGTCACAGAGGTCCTCACGACCTTCTTGGAATCGCTTAAACCACTCATGCACATTACTACGGGATAGGCACTGATCACCATAAACTTTTTTCATCATTTGAAATGTTTCAGTAAACGTTTTCCCAAGTTTAAAACAAAATTTAATATTTGCTCTTTGTTCAAAATGCATTTTACGACCGATGACCAAAAGCTGCTGTCACTTTTTGATCGATAACATCGATTGTAGTTATGCAATTGTCTTAAAATTTTTACGAAATGTCAACAAGAGATCAAACTTTTTATTTCATATACCCACCAATAGGTGGCGCCACCAGAAACAGTTATATTTAAAAAGTTCTGTTTCTTTTGCGACAGACCTTGTATGTACTTAAACATTATAATTATGTAAATGCATTAATAAACTATATATTAAACGTGCATATATTGTATAAGTACAAACATATATACGTGAACGATTACATATCTGCTCTATCCAAATGAAATTACCGCAAAAAGTAGTTAAGAACACATTTGTACAAATGTCATCGTACTTCCAAGAAGCAAATATCATTTATATATAATGTGCAAATCTTATGTGTTAACTATTTGATGCACACATTTGTATGTATAAAACTTTATTTCTTGTGTTGTTTAAATGTGTCTGTTTGTGTGCAGTAAACACAATATGTTTTTAGGCGCCTACGAAGTGGTCTGAACGAATAAATAATTAAAACCACAAATGAGGTGCTGTCATGCAGTGAAAAATCGCCAACTGTGCGCTATTTATATATGTACATGTGTACATAGCTATGACAGATTGAGAAGTACATACATACATATGTACATATGAGCAGGATTCAAAAGCCAGCAGCTGTTGGAATGCCTTTAATATAAACTTTGTTTTCAAATTCTTTATTGGAAAAAAATTATATAAGTATGAATATATTATATATAACCATGTAGACATGAGATCATACTTACATATTATATTATTTACTTATACACATATACTTGTGAAGTAAGCACAATTTATCTAAATAGGAAAAGGTTTCGGTGAGTCTTAGGGTGCTTTTCTCGACGGAGTCAATCCCTAGCTTGCTCAACAAGTAGACAAACGTGGCATGATTGGAGTATGAGCCGCACATGCCCACTGTTAAAATTCAAAACGAATGACATAATACATAGCTCTAGTAACAAGTCGTATTCTGAATCACGTATTGTGGAACTGAAAGCAGAATACGCGGGGTTCAAAATAAAATAAATGGGAGAAGATTACTAGCAGGAGTGTTAAAATCATTGGCATTATATAGAGTAAGAGTGGACGCGTGCAAATAAATCTTATAGACTGACCTACTAATGAAACTATTTACTCGGAATACCAACATTAAAACGTCTTCTTTGTAAAGATGGTAAATAAAAGTAGACAAAAAGTAATGAAAGCAGGGACCGCGTAAGCTATCCATACCAATGGGATGCTTCCAAGTATCTTTCAGGCTGAAGTTTTTGCCATATGTCAGTGCGCAGAAATCAACCTCCGCCGCAACTATCGCAACCAGCGCATAGCCATTCTCAGCGATAGTAAAGCGGCACTAAAAGCGATCTCAGAATATGAGACCAAATCGCTTTTAGTAGAGGAATGTGTAGAAAGGCTAAACCGACTATCCTTGCCAGACCCAAAGCACGGCAGAGGTTTTAGATGGGCCTCGAACTCTACCAAGGTGGTTAGTGTGTCCATTCCACACTGCCAATTGGTACTGAAAATGCTTAGCATTCTCAGGGCGCTGATCAACGCATTGATTTGATCCGCTGTGCATTTGAGCGCTGTGGAGTAAGGCTGTCGTCAGCAGGTGCCCACGTAAAACAGCCGGACGGTGCAACCTGGTGCACGTAAAACACACCATGAGAGGGCCGACGAACTGGCTGCTCTGCGGCAGCTTCAAGATGATGGGACCAGAACCATGCATAGCGGTAGGGTCACACACCCTTAAGGAGCTGCTCCGCACGGAGGAGAGAACGGAGAGAGACCGGCATTGGCAGCAAGCAGCAAGTATGCGCCATGCCAAGCTGCTTCTAGGGGGGTACAAACTCTCAAGGTTCAAAGAACTAATTAACCTCCCCCGAGACAAATTCAGCCTTCTCGTCGCGATCTACACAGAGCACTACAAGCTCAGGAAGCACTTGTCCAACATGGGCATAGTCTCCTGTGCTAACTGCCGGTTCTGCGACCTGGAACAGGAAACACCAGCACATCTAATTCTGGATTGTACAGCAATCTGCAGAAGAAGGCTTAAAGCCCTGGGTTCCATATACATTAGCAGGGATCACATCACCACAATAGCGCCCGGCAAACTCCTGGAACTATTCAGGCTGCTGGAACTTTGGAAAGTCATGTGATATAGGAGAGGGCACAATAGACCCTAGGTCGCGGTGCATTACCTCGTTAATAATCTATCTATCTATCTAATGAAAGCAGTAAAAGAAACCGACTTATTAAAAATTTAAATAAGTAGTTAATGAGCTCTCATTATGCGTTTGCTAGCATAATCCTCAGGTTCAGCGGCTGTGGTTGCTTCAAATCGGCGACCATACGTATCAATATTTTCAAAATCAGAAAAAATTGTTTCATATGTTGTATATTGACCTGAACAATGGCAAGATATATTATATAAAGAACCTGCAGTAATAAATGAACACCTAGAAGTTAAGGGCTAAGTTCAGCTGAACGAATAATGTAAAACATGGTTCAAAAATATTTAATCTCTGCAGATTGTGAGACTAACCTAGAAAATGGCGCAAAATAGCCGTAGAGCACGTGACCTCAACTTATTATGAGTTATTTGAAAGCATGAGTCTACGCTCAAATCGTCTATCGACGAAATACTTGTGGTAGAGCCGAGCGGATGGTAAATGTATTATGATTCCAAGCATAAAATATATGCGGCAACAATAATTCTTAATCAGTTATAGCTTGTTATTATCTTTATGATAAAAAATAGAGTTTAACTCATTTGATTCAGACATAGGAAAGGGCCTATTATAGAAAATCACTATTTCATATAATTAAAAATATTATTAGTTATCGCCGTAGCTCTAATCATATTTACTCGCTATTTTACAATAATGAAATACATATGTACATATGTATATAAACGGATAAATTCAACATGCATATGTATGGATGTTTACTGTCTGGCATATCAATTGTAGATAATTAATATTTTATTTGAATTACATTTATCGGTCACATTTTCATTGTCAAGAACACTTGGGTTACTAACTAACTGATTGAGCACTAACAATCTTATCTTCTCTCACTTTACCGTTTCAAGCCAGTTTAAATTATGTTACCAAATCGGCGAGTGGTGAATGATCGCAAGAGAATTCAAAACAAAAAAAATGCAGCTGCTAAGATATGAATAATAAATTTTTTCCGATGTTATTTTTAAAAGAAAAAACAAGTAAGGAAGAACATAGTTCGGGTGTCACCGAACATTTTATACTCTCGCATGATAAAGGTTTCATTATTCGTCATTTACATATTTTTCAAATACCGTATTTGTGTAAAGTTTTACTCCGCTATCATCATTGGTTCCTAACGTATATATTATACAGAGAAGGCATCAGATGGAATTCAAAATAGCGTTATATTGGAAGAAGGCGTGGTTTTCAACCGATTTCACCCATATTTCGTACATATCATCAGAGTGTTAAGAAAATATTATATACCGAATTTCATTGAAATCGGTTGAGTAGTTCCCGAGATATGGTTTTTGGTCCATAAGTGGGCGACGCCTCTCCCATTTTCCATTTTTAAAAAAGTCTGGGTGCAGCTTTTTTTGCCATATCTCCCGTAAAATTTAGTGTTTCTGACGTTTTTTGTTAGTCGGTTAACGCACTTTTAGTGATTTTTAACATAACCTTTGTATGGGAGGTAGGCGTGGTTATTATCCGATTTCCTCCATTTTTGAACTGTATATGGAAATGCCTGAAAGAAACGACTCTGTAGAATTTGGTTGACATAGCTATAGTAGTTTCCGAGATAAGTACAAAAAACTTAGTAGGGGGCGGGGTCACGCCCACTTTTCCAAAATAATTGCGTCCAAATATGCCCCTCCCTAATGCGATCCTTTGTGCCAAATTTCACTTTAATATCTTTATTTATGGCTTAGTTATGACACTTTATAGGTTTTCGGTTTATATACAATTTGTGGGCGTGGCAGTGGGCCGATTTTGCCCATCTTCGAACTTAACCTTCTTATGGAGCCAAGAAATACGTGTACCAAGTTTCATCATGATATCTCAATTTTTACTCAAGTTACAGCTTGTACGGACGGACGGACAGACGGACGGACGGACAGACGGACGGACGGACAGACAGACATTCGGATTTCAACTCTACTCGTCACCCTGATCACTTTGGTATATATAACCCTATATCTGACTCTTTTAGTTTTAGGATTTACAAACAACCGTTATGTGAACAAAACTATAATACTCTTCTTAGCAACTTTGTTGCGAGAGTATAAATATTGAGTCCAATAAATTAAATGGGCAGGATTGAGAATCAAAATCATGACAAATACGTCGGAAAGGTTCGTTTAGTTCACAATTTTATCTAAAACAAATAATGAAGGGCTAAGTTCGGGTGCAACCGAACATTTTATATTCCTGCAGGAATCCATTTGACATTAAATAATTTTGCGAAAGAATTAAACATTCATGGGAGTTGGCAGTTTTGCCTCGATTTTTGCTAATACTGCATACAATTAACATGGCACATACTAATAAAATGCTACCAGGGTTTCATCAGGGGACCTCAGAAGCCAACACTAACCAATCAGTCGGGCGGAACCCGAGATATGTGATTTCACCTAAAATATGCGCATCATCCAATTTTGACGACTTCATTAATGGCCTGTCATACCATCTCTCGGGTAAAATTTAATGTCTCTTGGGTATTTAGTTATTGATTTATCGCACTTTTAGTAGTTTTTAACAGTACCGTTATATGGGGAGTGAACGGTGTTATCCTCTGATTTTATCCATTTTTACAATGTCGATAGAGGTGCATTAGATGGTGGAGGCACGCCCATTTATGTTTTATTTTTAGCCCACAGGTGCCCCTTGTTACTGTGATGCCCTGTGCTAAATTGTTGTATCTTAATTTAGTGCTTAGTTGTGGTACTTTACTCGTATAGGATTTTGCTTAATGGCGTGGCAGTGCTCCGATTATGTGCATCTACGTACTCTTCGCCCGTTTTTTAACAAGGAACATGTGTACCAAGTTTCATTAGGATATCTTTTTACTCAAGTTACATCTTGCACAGACAAATTGACGGACAGACAGACAGACATGTGGATTTCAACTCGTCTTGCCATTTATTTTCTCATGTGGTAAACAATATTATGATTTTTAGTATAGATAACAATATGCCAAATTCAATTTCCAGTTTATTTGATTGACAAGCACAATTTTGACGTCTTAAATAGGCGCCAATACTATTATGAGCAAAAAATAGTAAGACTTTGTTTATAATTTTAAAATCATTAATTTATATTTCAAAATTTATGTCGTTCTCCTCAAAGTAATCCGCTTGTACCAACGTTTTTTCTAATGCTCGTAAACGTTGTTAAGATCAATTTCCGGAGTAGGCTTCAATGCGCATACCGATTCACGTTCAATGTCCTCAATTGACTCAAAACGGTTTCCCCGGAACGATCGTTCGAGTTTGCTGAGAGGCCAGAAGGAGCTAAATCAGACAAATATGGTGGTTGCGTTACGATATTGGTTAAAAGTATGGCGAAAAAATTACGAAAAATCAATGCATTATGCGAAAGTGCACTATTGTAGTGCAAAAACCCAGAGTTCTTCGGCTTTTTTTACGAATAGCTTCGCATAAACGACGCATAACACTCAAATAGTTTTACTTGTTGACACCTTGGACGGTAGGAAAGAATTCGGAGTGCATCACTCTTCGATAATCGAAGAAAACTGCCAACATAACCTTTATATTAGGTTGTCAAAAAAGTCTTACGGTATTTTCGCTAGTTGGCGTTGAAAGTGCGTAGTTCTAGTTTTATTCGACGCATCGGGTCATGCTATTTCACCTGGACATGGAGCAAAATAAAGAGAAAATACGGTATATTTTACAGTACTACTCGTACTACGCTAAAGGCAAAAATGCATCTCAAGCCGCCAATAAAATTTGTGCCGTTTATGGACCCGATACAGTTTCCATTTCCACCGCACAACGATGGTTTCAACGTTTTCGTTCTGGTGTAGAGGTGGTCGAAGATGCGCCACGCTGCGGAAGGCCTGTCGACGAAAATTGCGATAAAATCGCTGAATTGGTCGAAAGAGACCGGCATAGTAGCAGCCGTAGCATCGGTCAAGAGCTGGGCATGAGTCATCAAAAATTCATTTCAATTTCAATAAAAAAAAATTCAATAAAAATACCGCAAGACTTTTTTGACAATTTTCGCATCATCAGAAAATTTAATGGAACTTCTTTGTTAAATAATTTCATTCGTCGTAAAAATTGGCGAAGGCACTTTATGTACTTTAGAAAGATTACTGATGTGACATTTGGCTCAGATGTCACTGACAATCATATCAGCCTAGAAAATATATGTTTTGACGAATGGATTATCGAGCGAAATTTAGATAAAAATTTGTTTTTCCACAGCAGTATAAGCAATATCAGTGAATTTGACGTACGGAAAACTATGCATTATATATAATCAAATTTATTTAAATATTTGTATCATTTTGAAAATAATTAACACATTTTAAAACCGCCTTTAAATTTTACAAATATGTATATGAAATTGCAAATACTATTAGTTTCTAAAATCTCGCGGTGTGAAGTGATAAATAGCAAAGAAAACAATTTTTAACAAAAAGAGGCTGGAATACAAAATTACGCCTCTTTGAGTTAAAAATAGTACTTTTTGCTATTATGTATTTCTTTTATGTGTTTATACGATATTTTATTTTAGAGTTTGCTTCTAAATATATTAATTACCCTATTATATACCATTAACTCCTATATACTTTATTTTGTGTTTTTGATTTATTACTGTTGATAGCTCAGTATATATAGTATAATAAATTGTTCCATTAAACAATGGAATTTTTATGGACGGTTCTCTAAAGTTTTTTGGGTCAAAAAACTTCTTGCCGCTTTTTTCTCTTACCAAAAACTTACGTTAGGCAGCACTGTAGTACAAGTTTTGCTGTTTTTATACCCTAAACAGGGTATATTAAGTTTGCCACCAAGTTTGTAACACTCAGAAGGAAATTTTGAAAACCGTATATAAGTATATCAATGGTCAGCGTGATGGACTAAGTCGATTAAGCCGGCCTAAATTTTTGCGTAAGTCCTTTTCTCTTGAAGAAGTTGCTAATTTGTTGGAACCGATGATATCGGATCACTATAGCAAATAGCACTGACCGATCAAAATCAAGTCCTTGTACGTAAAAATTTTTTATTTCACTGCAACATATATGTACATACATAGCTACCAAACAAACTGACCGATCAAAATCAATTCCTGCAAGAAAAACTTATTTATTTGACAAGATATGTTCACGATATTTGGCATGAATTATTGTTCAAGGCAATGTTACAATTTCCGCATAGTCGGAGTACTATAGCATACGAGTATAACTGTCGTTCCGGACAAAAATCTTTGTATTGACCTATGAAGGATATTATAGACTCGATGCAGCCGAAGGTAACGATTTTTATAGTGTCGCAACAAAGTTGCTAAGGAGAGTATTATAGTTTTGTTCACATAACGGCTGTTTGTAAGTCCTAAAACTAAAAGAGTCAGATATAGGGTTATATATACCAAAGTGATCAGGGTGATGAGTAGAGTTGAAATCCGGATGTCTGTCTGTCCGTCCGTCCGTCTGTCCGTCCGTGCAAGCTGTAACTTGAGTAAAAATTGAGATATCATGATGAAACTTGGCACACGTATTTCTCCATAAGAAGGTTAAGTTCGAAGATAGGCAAAATCGGCCAGCTGCCACGCCCACAAAATTGCGAAAACCGAAAACATATAAAGTGTCATAACTAAGCCATCAATAAAGATATTAAAGTGAAATTTAGCACAAAGAATCGCATTAGGGAGGGGCATATTTGGACGTAATTTTTCTTGGAAAAGTGGGTGTGGCCCCGCCCCCTACTAAGTTTTTTGTACATATCTCGGAAACTACTATAGCTTTGTCAACCAAACTCTATAGAGTCGTTTCCTTCAGAAAATTGAAAATGGCCGTGGCGTCGCCCACTTATGGACCAAAAACCATATCTAAGGAACTACTCAACCGATTTCAATGAAATTCGGTATATAATATTTTCTTAACACCCTAATGACATGTACGAAATATGGGTGAAACCACGCCTTCTTCCAATGTAACGCTATTTTGAATTCCATCTGATGCCTTCTCTGAATAATATATACATTAGGAACCAATGATGATAGCGGAATAAAACTTTACAAAATAAGGTATTTGAAAAATATGTAAATGACGGATAATGAAATCTCGATTATCACTTTATCATGCGAGAGTATAAAATGTTCGGTGACACCCGAACTTAGGCCGTCCTTACTTTTTCTTGTTTATGAATTTTCTTGGAAAACTAATGCTTTTAATAATGTAATTTTTTATAACTGTTTCATTGTAAAAGTTAACCTAGATTATTTTAGATGAATGAATTATGACTTTTAATTGTTAAAAAAAATATTTTCTCCCCAAAAATATTATTTTTCTTATAAAATATTTCTGTTTACCACTTTTTTACCTATTATGATAAGCCATTAAACAATTTTTGAAATACGAATAGACTGGACATCAAATTCATATAGACTTGATTTTTAAAATGTTGCGTAATTAAAATACGTTCCACGAAAACTTTACCTTTTCGATTTTAGTTCCCCTAAAGAATTTTACATTCGCGATTTCCATATTTAAACACACAATTGCCTTTGCATGAATATGTAATTCGATTTAAATTAAATACATACTATATCGTAATTACATTTACCATGACAAAAGTTCGCACATTTTAGTACTTAGCGACACAATACGGACAGACATGTTGTTAACATAATAATCGTAAATTGCAAAGTTCTCAAAAATAATTGCTTGCAATTAGCCAACCGTCCACAAGTGGAAGTACTCATTCGCACCCCCACATTTGTAAATAAAATATAATTACGCGTCGAAGCACACATGCATTTTTATTTACAGTGGAGGCTAATTTGTTAATATTGGGTATTATTTAACAAAGTAGTAAACAAAACGTTTTATATATGTAGAAATAACGAAAACATTTATTATTTAAATGGCAAATAGTTTCAGCATATTGAAGAAAAGTTAACTTTGTCTGCACCGAAGCTTTAAAACCCTTCACCGGTGCATTTCTTATAGCATAAAAGGGCATGAAAAGACCTTCATCTTGACTTCTCGGTCAGTGTGCATGCAGCTATATGCTATAGTTGTACGATCTGAACAATTTGTTCGGAGATCGTACCGCTGCCTTCGACAATAATCCGGGCCAAATTTGGTGAAGATCATTTGTAAAATAGAAAAGCTACAAGGACTGGATTTTGATAGATCAGTTTGTAGAGCAGCTAGCGTTTCCGACAGCAGCTTTTTGGGGAGGAAAGGACGTGTGAATTGAAAGATTCTGAGTTACCAGTTTGCGTATATACAGGGTTTTCTAAAAAGAGTGATATGATTTCTTAAAAAAAAAACTACTAATTGTTAAGGAAATTCAAATGTTTTTTATTTAATGTGAAGTACAATCGATATTCAAATGGCCCACACGACTTCTTTTGCAGAAACAAATACAATGTACCCAATTTTCATGTACTTTTTCCATTAAATCAAGTCGTATGTCATGAATAGCATGTCTACTATTAACTTCTAAAGCTTGAAAGGAGCCTGGTTTATTGCTTAAAACCAATGACTTCAATTAACTCCACAAGAAGTAAACCTGTAATAGTGTTAGGCTGCTATATATATTTCTGGCCTAATAATGAAAATAGGAATATTTATCAACGAAAATGGTTTTATTGTTTTATATTATATATTCTCCATCAAGATTTATACACTGTTGCATGCGCTCAAACCAATTTTCGAAGCACTTTTTCCACTCCGATTGAGACACCTCCAAAACATGGTTTTTGAATGCTTCAACAGCATCTTCTGGCGACGAAAATCGTTGACCACGCATTATTTTCTTGATGTGTGGGAATAAAAAGAAGTCATAAGTGGATGACCCATCAATTCGACGTTTTGGCCGGTCAAAAAGGCGCTGGTTTGAGCCGATGTGTGAGAGCTCGCATTGTCATGGTGCGCAATGATTCGTCTTCTCTTGTTCGTTTTTCGAATTTCTCCGAAGACTTCAGGCAAACAAATGGTGGTGTACCACTCAGAATTGACCGTCCTACGTTGCTCAAGCGGAACAGTCGCCACATGACCAGTTTTGCCGAAGAAACAGGCGACCATTTGCTTCGAAGTGCTTCTTCCACGAACAACTTTCGTTGGATTTGGCTCGTCTTGGAAGACCCACACGGTCGATTGCTGTTTTGTTTCGGGCTCATACGCATAGATCCATGATTCGTCACCTGTGATAATTCACGTCGAAAGTTGTGAAAAATGATCGCACGAAAATGTTCACGAGTTAATTCCATTTTTTGACCTCTTGGAGGCTATTCAATGTGACAATTTCTTGAAACGATCGAGTCTCCAAACTTTTCTCGCAATAATTTAGTTGTTGCACGTAGCTCTGCCTTGTCGGAACCAGATGTTGTCAAAATCAACTTCTCCAAATACGGCAATAAAAAGTTGGTTATCATCGATCTACAAATATATCGCTCTCCATTGACAGTAACGGTGTCACCAGCTTCATTTCGAAAGAAGTACGAACCGATGATTCCACCAGGCCAAAACCATACCAAACTGCCCATTTAGGTGAATGTAATGGTTGATGATGAATAATTTGTTGATTTTCTTCGCACCAGAATCGACAGTTTTATTTATTTACCGCTCCACTCAGATGAAAAATGAGCCTCATCGGAGAAGATGATTTTCTTAAAAAAATCGTTATCGATTACAAGTTGTTCCAAGGCAAAATCAGCAAATTAACGACGTTTGCGGTGGTCCAATGGCTTCAGTTCTTGAGTGAGAACAATTTTATATAAATAAATGACATATTAAAAATGGCCGAAACGGCACATAGAAATCATATCATCTCTATTGGAGAACCCGGTACAACAGACAAGGCCAAATCAACTCAGTTCGTTAGCTGATCAGTAAAATATTACTATTTAATTTTTTGGTCCAGCGCTCTGAAATGTATTTATAAATAGATCTTCTTTTCTTTTAGATTTTAGGATTAATATTATGATGTAAAAGGAGGTCTCTGCAATAGTCTTATAGTCTGTGAATGGCTGATCAACAAAATTTTAATGTCAGAATTAGACTCGGAGGTTTAGCATGACTCGCCGAGGGGCGGGCGATAATCACTTTTTGTTGGTTATCAGAAACAGATCATTTTCCAGTTTTGAGGGTTCTAACAACAACTATGTATTTATACCTATAAGGTACAAGTAAATACGCTTAAAGTGATTCATAACCTTTCATAGAGTTATAATACTGTAAGTCAGTATTTCGAAGCGCCAATATTTCCCACCGTAAATAGTTCGGTCACGTTCAAAATAACTTGTTAACGTCATTATTGTTGTACTCATATATGTAAGTACATACATATAAGGATAAAGATTACCAGCCAAGATTTTACGTGTGCATGGGTTTAATGAATTGTAATAGTTATACAGAAACATTACAGCCAAAAATAGTACCTTTTATTTTTTATTGACCACTACTGTATATGTCCATATGGTGGGCGGTCTGAAAATCTATTTAAATTGTTTATATTTAAATAATGATGATGGGAAAATTTTCTTAAAATTATTTTCATATGTGTGTCTTCTACTTTTCGCAAGCAGAGGCAAATCTGAGCCTACATTTCAGTATAAATCAAGAAAACATTTAATATTCTCATAGGGCTAGAACTTTGTCAGCGAAATAATATTTTATTCGATCATATTCTCCAACTAATAACTGTTTTTATCCATAAATGCTGCTTAAAGCTCATTTGTCTGTTAATGTTAACCTTATATACATTACAAAAGAAGAAGAAAAAGCGGTTACGCTGTTTCAACACAGTCACGACCGTTTTGAAACATGGATCTACTGGTAGATGCCACACATCATACATAGTGCAGTTGTAACAAGGGTCACCAACCTGCATTGAAGAAAGCAAAGACTTTTCTACTAGCCGGGAAGGTGATGACTACCCTTTCGGAGATTTACAAGGTGTGAGCTACAGCGTTTGCCTGAGCCTGGATACATTGGTTACAAGACTCGTTTATTCCGAACATTGGGTACTCGCCGGTTAGAAATATGAATCACATACGGAAGTTATCATCGGAGTTTCGTTAAGTCAAGTGTACCAACATTTTTTCAAAATTTTCGATATATCTTTAGATTATCGGAGCATCCGCGTATATTATGTCAAATTAATGGTTAAGTTTCCTTTTTTGGATAGGCTATCCTCCCCAGTGTCGGTAATGTGAACATTTATTCGAAAATTAAAAATAAAATCTTACTATGTCATTAGGTTATGATTCCTTCTTGTGCGTCTTCTACCATATAAAAGTGATACGTGCCACTAATTTCAACCCCTATGGCACTGTCTCTTCCAACTTAGAAAAAGAAGCGAAAGAGGTTGGCCTTGTCGTGAACCCAACCTGGAGGCCACACACAAATGTTCCTCGCATCTTGGGAACTATGTCACTGTTAGCAGCTATACATTTCTAACATTTAAAGCCTTGTATGCAAAAATTCCACTAATAATCTAAGTCTGGAGATAAAGCGCAAAACAACTTTTGCCAATATGTACTACTTTGGGATCATTAAACAAATGGGAACCCGTTCACTTTCTCGACGAAGATTACGCCCTATAAGTCTCTCATTTTTTCCGACTTATTATACGGCACAGGAACATGGAATATGACGAACCGACGTACTTGAAGCATTCGACAGAATTGTTCTGCGCAAGGTTATTAGAGCCGTCCTCTTGAGCCATGAATATCGAGAAAACGGAAGCCTCGCAAAGGATAGAGGCCACTGGCGTAGTTTTGTGTTCTCGGCCAAAAGAATATCATCCGAATTGAGATACATACATATGAGTATAAGACAAAAATTCTCTTAATTTGTTTTTCGAGTCGCTTTTAAATTGGATTTCTGGACGTTGATGCTACCTATGGAAATTACTTCGTTTACCTTTCTTTTGAAATAGAAATGATCCACAGTAAATGCGAAATATACTCGGTATTTTATTTTCACAAAGTAGAAAACTGGTACTTGAAGCATAGTCCCGACGAAATGATTAAACGTACGGAAAGATGAGCTAAGTTGCTCTTGCCAAATCGCCGATGACACTCACAATAAAAAGGTTTTGTACTTCTAGATTAACTGTATTTGAACACTAACAATACAGAGCGTACCGTATATCTTGGATAGAGGACAGATCAAAAAGTGTTTACTTTTAGGAAGGAACAACTTAGTAATAAAGTAAGGTCCTGAGATCTCTCACTTAGAAACTAGATGAGGTAAGATCTCCAGAATGTATAGCAAGCGCTGATAGTTATGAGACGTTAGAATATTTCTTAAGTGAATAGCCAGTCCTTCAGGCGGTTGAGAAGTACGTATTTTCCACCGCTTTCATTATAGTATTCAAATTTAAAAGAAATTGGAAAAGCTAATGTGGGAATTTCAAGAAATGGTGGTGATGGTGTTTATGTAGGACTCACTGGTAACCTAATTATGGTACCTTAAGCAGTAAGGCATTCATTCGAATTCCCCTTTCAACCAACCAACTAAAGATCCACTTTTACTAGCACTGTCACTGTCGGTAAGGCTGTTCTGTCACCTTCGGTTACACATATTTGAAATGCCTCCAACAGCTACTCCAGCACACCTCTATTAGCCTTCTTAAACTCATACATTTTATTCGTATACTCTTTGCAGTTTGGCATAGAAAATGTATTTATTTCAATATTGATACAATTTTCTTTAATACTTTTCGCTTTTACTTTGTTTACAACAATTAAATTTGTTCGCAAGATTGTGTTAAAATTCCGCAACAGCCCACAAATAAGATTTCTGAAATGTGTTTCGAATACGTGGAAGATCTTCAAGTAAACACTCAAATCAATTTGAATAATAAACGTGCAAAGTGCTGCGATTGTAGCGCGTTGTTGTTTTTGCATTTTTGTTTGGTTTTGTATTTTTGTTTGGTTTTGTATTTGAATAAGTGTGTACACACGCCAGATACAAAAATATATAGTTAAATATATATGTATATAGTTAGCTATGCATGAAGGTAAGTATTTGCATAAGTAGGCGTGCGATTATTTACGAAATAAACAATTCATGCTTTTAAAGTAATTGTAATTTTAGAAAATGCAAAAATTAGCCGCAATTACCGTGATTCCCACTAAATCATATTTAATCAATTGATTAAACATTTGTTTGTTTGTTATTTGCTAAGCTATCACTTGACTAAAAATAATTTATTTATCTTTTCAGCTCATTCATCGTTTTCGAAAATGGTTTATTTTGTTCTGTAGTTATGGTTAATGAGAGCACTTAGCAAAGGAACGATGCATGAAGATTCATATACACGAACTTGATTGTGATCCTTTTGTTTCGTAATTAGCATGTATACATACTAACATATTCACACCGTGCTACTCATAAGACGTACGGAAGGGATGAATGATCACATGTACACAAGAGTTTTGGTTAGTTTTGTCAATGCGGCTTTAAGAAACTCATAGAAACTTTAAAATGTAGCGCTGTCGTGTAATCAACGTGTGATTCAACCGATAGTTGATACCCTGAACACAAAGATTAGTTTGTAGACAGTATAAGAAATGAAGTATCTCGTAAGAATATAACTGACCTTTGGACTCTTCTCTCTCTTCAACAAACCCCCTCTATGTTAAAAGAGGTAAATTTGTATGAGAATAAAACTCGAAGTGAAATGAAAAGACGAATAGTTAAATGACAATAAAATTAAATGTTAAAGAATAAAATATTTACATGTCCAAAGGAATGGTTCACCAGAGCAAGGCAAATAAAACTACAGAGAACTAGTTTAAATTGAGGAAGCTTTTCTACACACATAATTGAAATTACCAAAAGGCAAAGAAAAAAGCAAATTTTGCAAAGAAATTTAGATGAGAAGAGATTAAAGAATGAAATGAAAGTGTCATAGTAATGCATCTCGACGAACAAAAACAAAACTCTACATATAAGTCACTCATTATTCCCGTCCTGCTATATGGTGCAGAGGCTTGGACGATGACAACAACTGATGAGTTGACGTTGCGAGTTTTCGAGAGAAAGGTTCTGCAAAAGATTTATGATCCTTTGCGCGTTGGCCACGGCGAATATCGCATTCGATGGAACGATGAGCTGTACGAGATATACGACGACATTGACATCGTTCAGCGAATTAAAAGACAGCGGCTATGCTGGCTAGGTCATGTTGACCGAATGGACGAAAACACTCCAGCTTTGAAAGTATTCAACGCAGTACCCGCCGGGGGAAGCAGAGGATGTGGACCACCTCCACTCCGTTGGAAGGACCAGGTGGAGAAGGACCTGACTTCGCTTGGAATATTCAATTGGCGTTACTTAGCGAAAAGACGAAATGACTGGCGCGCTGTTGTTAACTCGACTATAATCGCGTAAGCGGTATCTACGCCAGTAAAGAAGAAAAAGTGAAAGGCACAAGCAATACGCTTTCGATAAGTTTTATTTTGTTAAGAAGCGGTTTTTCATCTCGACAGCTAATGTTAACGTGGAAACATTAGTAGATAGAAAATCCCACGCATAGTCATTGAGAAGACTCTGCAACTTCTTATAAAGAAAGTTATGTACGATTTGGGAAAATTTGTCTATGACAGGAGCTGCGCCGGACTTAACTATGCAGACCCAGTACAGTCCCAGGAAAATCAATCAACAAGGATTGGTATGCTAAGTTTAGACGTGGTTAAATGAGCACCGCAGACAGTGAACGCAGTGGACGCTCAAAACAGGTTGTTACCAACGAAAGCGTCAAAGAAGTCCACAAACTAATTTTGGATGACAGTAAAGGGAAGTTTTTCGAGATAGTAGGCACTCAGAAGATATCATATCAACTAAACGTGTACATGGTATCATTCACGAATATTTGGGTATGAGAAACCTCTGGGTAAAGTGGGTTCACTTGTGAAAAAAGAAAAACGACGAGTTGATGATTCGGAGCAGTTTTTTTAGACATTCAAGCGTAGTAAACACAAGATATTTCGTCGATATGTGATATATCTTATATGTGTGAATGAAACATGACTCCATCATTTCACTCCGAGGTCTAATCGACAGTTATCAGAGTCGACTGCACACGATGAACCCGCTTCAAAGCGTGGAAAAACACAACAGCCGGCAGGCAAAGTTATGGTCTGTATTTTGGGATACGCATGGAATAATTTTTATTGACTACTTTAAAAAGGAAGGACCATCAACACAGACTATTACATAGTATTATTGGACCATTTGAAGGGTAAAATCTCCGAAAATCGCCCGCATTTCACAAGACAATGCACCGTGTCACAAGTCAGTGAAAACGATGGCAAAAATCCAGGATTTAGGCTTCGAATTGCTTTTCCATCCACCTTATCTGACCCCCAGCGACCATTTCCTGCTTTCAGATCTCAAAAGAATGCTCGCTGGGAAGAAATTTTCGTTGAATGAAGAGATGATCGCCGAAAATGAAGACTGTTTTGAAGCAAAGGACAAATCGTACGACAAAAATGGTGTCCAAAAGTGAGAGGATCGCTATGACTAATGTATCACCCTTGAAGGGAACTGTGTTGAATTTAAAAAACGAAGTTTACCAAAAAAATGTGTTTTGCTATGGTAGGCCGGGGACTTGTCAATAGAAAGTAACGATGGCGATGTCAAATTGAGATTAAATGTCCTTATGGTATAATTTTGCTAGATTCTGAAAAGACTGGGGGCTTAGCCTGTAACTCGATTCGAAAAAAAATATACTCGAATTCGGATTTTTTATATTCTGTAACTCGATTTTCGGATTTCCAATCCAATTTTCGAATAAAATATTCGTTAGCTTTTGAGTTGTAGAAAGCAAAAACGAAAATTTTACGTATTTATTCTGGCACAGGGTGGTACAACTTTCGCATAATTATAAAGGAGATCCGAATATCGAATAGAATACATTTACGAATCGAGATACAGAATAGGGCCCCTGATGTTATAACAACTATTAATAATTCGGAAACACCCTTGCATGTGGCACAAGTACTTCAAACTATGCCCAAATCATCGTATCTTGAAGACTGACTAGAAAGATTATATCTAAAGATCTCCTAATCAAGAGAGAAGCAATATTGAATGATGTCAAAATTAGCAGAACCATTTGGGGCACATCAAATGCGATTTTTATTTTTTAATTATTTATTTATTTTTAAAAATACACTGTAAAATTGTTGAAAAAAAAATTGTATTTTTCGAGCTACAATCGATCTCTAATCCTTAAGATCTAAGATCTTTAAGATTTTAATATTTTACTTGCAAGGAGATAACCTATTGGAATATGGAAAGATGGATTTTTTTTGTAATTGTACGTTAGGAGTGCCTCTTAAAGAAAGCAATTAAGCAATATTTAAAATGATTCCACAAAAAATTCAACAAATTCGTATTAATTTTGGAAAAGAACAGCAAAGTTGACTAACGGTATGAGTGAACAGTATTTTTTCTTTTAAAGTCAAAAATTTTATTAAATCATTGATTTAAAACTCGATGGAAGATTCTGCCAAACTAGTTGATTCTTTAATACCTTTAGGTTCAGTGAATTGAAATTTAGATAATCCTGCTTGTATTATCATCATAAGGTAATATTTCAAAGCATTGTTAGAACGTTAAGTTTTTCAAGACAACTCTACGTAAGTAATACGAGATTTTTTCAGTTTATCATTATTAAGTACACTGGACCCATATTCATGGTTGGATTCAATCAATTGAACAACGCATTTACTTGAAATTTTGTGTTTTCAATGAATTAATAACTCCGGAATCGTTTGAAAATATTGCAGAAGGTTTCGGGGGGATATACTTAATCACATACAAAAGTATTTGAGTAGCACAAAGCATTCACTGAAGGTTGTAAAGTCATCGAAAACTTGTCTCATGCGAGTCAACCATCCACATCCCTTAATGACGATAACATAAAAGCACAGTGTTGGAATCAGTGAGATAGCAGAGAATCTCAATATCGCTTCTGGATCGAGTCAACACTTTTTGTTTATTGTTTTAAATACCTAAATGCGTCGTCTTATTCTAGCACGATTGAGACTGATTTTTTGGCCAAACACGCCAATCGCTTAGCCACCGTGTGTGACAGACTTAGCTCTTTGAGACACAGCAAACACAAGCTAAATGACATGTGGATGTTGTACCAATCCATGAAGGGTATTTCAATATATACATACACATAATGTTACTTATACGTCATGCTGCACAAATATCCTTTCTGGTTTTCCTTAGTTTTAAAATTTTCTTAACATGTTGTAATTCTTATATTTTTTTGCTTATTTGCTAAGATTTAAGTAATGCTCAGAATAATGTTGATGGTGGCATTTATCTAATCACAAACATTTAATTAACTTTAGTGCAATGTAAGACCGAAAAAGAAAAATGTTTTAAGCCGTTTCTGAATGACTTAGAGACTTAGAACTAAATATTCAATTATTCATACCAGAAATATACACAAATATTTTACATTGAGTACCGAGACGTAATCGCTGTTAGAAATCGTCTGTACTTGTTCTAAATAGCTATACTTAAAAAGTTATCACTTTGCTAATTATATTAATAGCTGCATATTCAGTAATTGTGAATTATAAGTACTTATGAAATTACTTCACACTAGTTACATAAATATGAAGTCATGTTTGACAGCGGATTCTACCTGCTTTTTCACATGCAAGACGATTGCTATTTTTTGTTGGTTTCTGAACTGTTAATTAATCGTTTGCGCGCAGGTAATTCCCAATTCACATTAACCAATTACTAATTAGCATATGCTAATCTGCGTCAGTTGTTCTATTAAAATTAAAAATATGAGAGTGAATCACATGCGAAAATATTAAAAAAAGAGTATACAACAAGTAAGGAAGGGCTAAGTTCGGGTGTCACCGAACATTTTATACTCTCGCATGGTAAAGTGATAATCGAGATTTCATTATACGTCATTTACATATTTTTCAAATACCGTATTTGTGTAAAGTTTTATTCCGCTATCATCATTGGTTCCTAATGTTTATACTCGTATTATACAAAGAAGGCATCAGATGGAATTCAAAATAGCTTTATATTGGAAGAAGGCGTGGTTGTGAACCGATTTCAGCCATATTTCGTACATGTCATCAGGGTGTTAAGAAAACATTATATACCGAATTTCATTGAAATCGGTCTAGTAGCTCCTGAGATATGCTTCTTGGTCCATAAGTGGGCGGCGCCAAGCCCATTTTCAATTTTTAAAAAAAGCCTGGGGGCAGCTTCCTTCTGTCACTTCTTCCGTAAAATTTAGTGTTTCTGACGTTTTTTGTTAGTCGGTTAACGCACTTTTATTGATTTTGAACATAACCTTTGTATGGGAGGTGGGCGTGGTTATTATCCGATTTCTTCCATTTTTGAACTGTATATGGAAATACCTGAAAAAAACGACTCTGTAGAGTTTGGTTGACATAGCTGTAGTAGTTTCCGAGATATGTACAAAAAACTTAGTAGGGGGCGGGGCCACGCCCACTTTTCCAAAAAAATTGCGTCCAAATATGCCTCTCCCTAATGCGATCCTTTGTGTCAAATTTCACTTTAATATCTTTATTTATAGCTTAGTTATGACACTTTATAGGTTTTCGGTTTCCGCCATTTTGTGGGCGTGGCAGTGGGCCGATTTTGCCCATCTTCGAACTTAACCTTCTTATGGAGCCAAGGAATACGTGTACCAAGTTTCATCATGATATCTCAATTTTTACTCAAGTTACAGCTTGCACGGACGGACGGACAGACGGACGGACAGACGGACGGACAGACAGACATCCGGATTTCGACTCTACTCGTCGCCCTGATCACTTTGGTATATATAACCCTATATCTGACTCTTTTAGTTTTAGGACTTACAAACAACCGTTATGTGAACAAAACTATAATACTCTCGTTAGCAACATTGTTGCGAGAGTATAAAAATCATGTATATAAAAACTTTGTATGTACAAGCAACCCATTTTTAATAGGATTTTTAAAAAGCTTTATTTATGTTTTGCTCTTGAAAAAAAAACCTTTGGGTAAACACTTCAGTTATTTATAAAAAATTTTATATTTTAACGATACTTCCTCGTAAAGGCATGGCTGAGGATACAATGAACAAAACAAACTATTAACAAGCTCAGTTGGTCAAACTAATTTTAGCGCGGAATTACATTAACCCATGTCTATTTCTTGAATATTCGTCGACAAATGAAAAAGTTTTCTATACAAGCCCTTTATTTCGATCTTTCAGATTGTATGGCAGACGTACATGGCTAAATCGACTCTGCTCGTCATGCTAATCATTTATACATATACATATATATTTTATAGGGTCTTCGACATTTCCGTCTAAGTATTATAAACTTGCTGGCAAACTTAATAAACCCTGTTCAGGGTATACTTGTACTAATATATGAGGCCTATTATTGTAGGCAAACAATAGTAATTCGTCAAAATATTTTTTTTTCTGGATTGGTATGATTGTCAGTTACATCTGTGTAAAATGTCATATCAAAATAATCATTAGTGTTTAGTATACGCTTGTCTTTCTGAAGCACATAGTGCATTTTTAGATGAGTGAATTGTTCAACAAAGAAGTGCCGTTAAATTTTGTGTGCGAAACCAAATTTTTGGTACCAAGTTATTCAGAATGTTGGAAAAGGTCTTCGGTGATAATTGTTTGTTGGGCGGGACAAGGACAGAGACGAATAGGTCCTTGTGACATTTAATACAGTGGCCATATAAAGGAGCGCAAGTTTGGTGTTGGATTCGTGGTGGGAGAGAGACGCCGTCGCCGAGTACTATCATTCACTCCGGTGAATGAACGTCTAGCCACAATCAGCATCAAAGCGAGGTTCTTCAACATATCGCTGATTTGCGCCCACGCCACGACGGAAGAGAAGGACGATGTGACCAAAGATGCCTTCTATGAGCGCTTGGAGCGCGCTTATGAGAGCTGCCCCCGCCACGATGACAAAATCGTGCTTGGCGACTTTAATGCCTTGGTGGGCAAAGAAGGTATCTTTGGCACTACGGTCGGTAAATTCAGCCTCCACGACGAACGAAACTTCCTCAAATGGGTTGAGGCTAATTGACTTCGCCGGGGCTCGAAATATGGTTATCTGTAGTACTAGATTCCAGCATAAAAAGATTCATCAAGCTACCTTCTGCTCTCTGAGAGCACTCGTCAACAACTCGGTATAAGGGAACTGTGGGACGGCGGACAGTGGGCCGATTTTGCGCATCTTCAAACTTAACCTTCTTATGGAGCCAAGGAATACGTGTACCAATTTTGATCATGATATCTCAATTTTTTCTCATGTTACAGCTTGCACGGACGAACAGACGGACGGACTGACAGACATCCGGATTTCAACTCTACTCGTCACCCTGATCACTTTGGTATATATAACCCTATATCTGACTCTTTTAGTTTTAGGACTTACAAACAACCGTTATGGGAACAAAACTATAATGCTCTCCTTAGCAACTTTGTTGCGAGAGTATAAAAACAGGCCGGAATTATGTGTCGACAACTTTTGGTTTTCGCACCACTGCATTGATTTTTCTCTGTTTTAAGGGTTTATTCTCATGTAATCACTTCGAAAAATCGATTTTTTTTTATATTTTGACAGTAAAACCTATTGAAAACATGCTGTGAAAAATTCAGACCGGAATTCATAGTATTTGATAAGTTACAGCTTATAGTCGGCGACGTGTCGTAAGCGACTGTCTACCAGGCGCCATGACAAGTCTGCAGCTGCTACGTTTCCAAACGCATTTTTCTCGAATCATCATTTTCTGAAACTGTCAAGGTCCTAAAAAAAAAAGTGTTCAACCGATTGCTTTAAAATTTACATATGTTCTTCTACTCATTTATAGTTATCGTCCCTACCAGAATTGTTTATTTTCGAAAATATTTTCATATTTTTTTTAAACGATTTTTAACGAAAAAAACAAGATTTTTGTGACTTTTTTTTGAAGTTTGACATTTTTTTTAATGAAATTGATTATATTTGGTAGGGACGATAGCCGCAGAACTACTGAATAATAATCCATTCGATTTTTTTTATTTCAGACAACATGAGCAGCCGCTATCACCATGACCAGTGGACCACTTTTTTTTTTTTGTTGGAGAGTACTTTGATTTAAAAAAAAAAAATATTTAAAAATGTAAAAAACGAAAAAAAAATTTTTTTTGTTCATTTCAAAATACAAATAAAAATATATTAAAAAAACTAGCTGGCCCCGCAGCCGTTGTCCTGCGTGAAATTATGTGTTTTGAAATGAAAAGAAAGCTGAATTTATCATTTCATTTTTTTTTTCAATGTAACGGAGCTTGATAAACAACATTTTTTGGTTTCTGTTCCGAGTTTTCCAACTCGTGAGCACGCCACGTACATATACCTGGCCGCGTGAAAAACATAGCATTTCCAAATTTATGCCACACACTATGCGACTAGCCTTGTGTCCTGTTGATTGCCATCTCAAACGCAATTTCCACTGGAAACGTTTCAACTGAAATGGCATATCGTTGTAACTCAAAGGAATTCGTAGAAAGTATCAAGCATTTTGCTTCCTTGTATTCGATAGCTGCGTCACAATTAGTCGGGTTCCATTACACAGTTTCGGCGCATGAAGATTGCGAAACATAATAACGACAGATCCTACTTTGAGTTGCAAATGATGCGGTGGCATTCCAAGCCTCTACAAAGAATTTAGAAATTCCACTGGATAATTCACGGCGTCGCACATAGGAGCATTTTCCTTCAAAAACCGGAAAAAAATGAAATTACAAACTTCAGCGATGCTACTCAAAATTGATTTTTTTTAGTACCTAATTGTACAATGAACCGATGAAATTAATAAGCTTCAGCCCGCTATATTGCCACACAAGTAGTCGGAACCAAGACTTCGTTCAGAACGCTCGTGCTTATTCGATAACTCTCTACTGTTCTCGAAATTGCAAGTGGTTTTTTGTGTTGCGTGAAATTCTGGAAAATATTTTTTATGGATTCGGAACAACATGGCATTTATTTAATATTAATAATATAAAGATTAATTTAGTTAATGCATTATTATTTTTTTTTTTTTTTTTGAAAAAACCATGAATCATCAAAAAAACTAAGAAAAAAATTTTTAATTTTTTAGGAATTAGTGTTTTTGTTATAGTGTCGGGCGAGGTTGAGCTATGAATTATTTTTCTTAGTAAACTACAGGGTTTCTACTTAACATATAAGCTTAAACATTTTCCCCTCGTGAGCACGCCACGAGGCCCTTCCCCCCTTTAAAAAAAGCGCGTTGAAAGAAGTTGGTCAGTTGCATAAAATGAGTACTGCTTTATTTATTTTTGAAATCCTGCTAAATTATTCTATACGGGTGGTATATAGATGGTATAAGGGGGCTCTATCGGAGCCGCTGTGAAAATCGGACAATGGGCGTGGCACCACCCACTTTCTGGTGAAATCCCATAACTCCGGACTCGACTGACCGATTTCGACAAAATTTGGAACGTAACATTGTTTTCATTTTCCTATGTCACTCTGTGAAAATGAGCGAAATCGAACTACAACCACGCCTACTTCCCATATAACACAATTTAAAATTCCATTTGATTCTTTCACTTTCCAGTACACAAATAAAGAATTAATTAATATAACGGAATAAAACTTTGCGGTAATAATACCCTTAAAGTAAGTTACCTTTTGACCAATAATTGTCTAAATCCAATCAAAATTGTTCAAGCCCCTAGGTACCGAATATGTGGACCCGACACCAATAGTTGACTTTTGAACGAAAATATCATTCAATGTGTGAGATATGAAATTGAAATTCACACAGAATCCTTTTCTGACAATAGTATTTCAATATGTCAAAAAAGGGTTGAATCAGGTCAATACTTTTCTGAGCTTCCATATACCTAATATAAAGATTTTAGAACTTCTACGTCACTTTATGTTGGATATATCCGACAATATTTGAGTCAAGTCCCAATGAAAATTGCAGAACATATTTTATTCATAACAGTGTATCTTTGCGCCTAAAATAGATACAATTGCGCGAAAACTTGACCCCTCCAACACAACCCCCCACTCAAATAACTATTACCCAGATTTTCCGACAACCGACATCCACTTGACCTTGCTCCATATGATTGCTGATTGTATGTAAGGTACCTAAATGAAACCGAGGGAACATTTTTTTGAGAATGTAGCATATTAAACCAGTGGTTTTCGGAAAGAGCAAAAGAACAGCTGGTACGACGAGGAGTGGCGTGTCGCAGCGGAGAGAAAACAGGCTGCCTACGTCGCAAAGTAACGATCGACCACTACACGTGCGGGATGGGATAGATACCGAGAGTTGAAGAGGGAAGCGAGACGCATTTGCAGACAGAAGAAGAAAGAGGCCGAAATGCGTGAGTACGAAGAGCTTGATAAGCTGGCCGACAGGGGTAATGCTCGAAAATTCTACGAAAAAATACGGCGGCTTACAGAAGGTTTCAAGACCGGAGCATACTCTTGTAGAACCCCCAAAGGTGATTTATTCACTGATGCCCAGAGCATAATTAAATTATGGAGGGAACACTTCTCCAGCCTGCTGAATGGCAGTGAACGCACAACACCAGGAGAAGGAGAACCCGATTCCCCAATCGATGACGATGGAGCAGACGTTCCATTACCCGATCATGAAGAAGTTCGAATAGCAATTGCCCGCCTCAAGAACAACAAAGCGGCAGGGGCCGACGGACTACCGGCCGAGCTATTCAAACACGGCGGCGAAGAACTAATAGGGAGCACGCATCAGCTTCTTTGTAAAATATGGTCGGACGAGAGCATGCCCAACGATTGGAATTTAAGTGTGCTATGCCCAATCCATAAAAAAGGAGACCCCACAATCTGCGCCAACTACCGTGGGATTAGCCTCCTCAACATCGCATATAAGGTTCTATCGAGCGTATTGTGTGAAAGATTAAAGCCCACCGTCAACAAACTGATTGAACCTTATCAGTGTGGCTTCAGACCTGGAAAATCAACAACCGACCAGATATTCACCATGCGCCAAATCTTGGAAAAGTCCCGTGAAAGGAGAATCGACACACACCACCTCTTCGTCGATTTCAAAGCTGCTTTCGAC
Organism: Bactrocera neohumeralis; assembly: GCF_024586455.1. Lineage (NCBI taxonomy): Eukaryota > Metazoa > Arthropoda > Insecta > Diptera > Tephritidae > Bactrocera > Bactrocera neohumeralis. Next base: position 48,474,831 of record NC_065920.1, on the reverse strand, counting down.
AGCACGAAAAGGAGCTGCCTTTATGCCGCGATGTCTGAATTTGGTATCCCCGCAAAACTAATACGGCTGTGTAAACTGACGTTGAGCAACACGAAAAGCTCCGTCAGGATCGGGAAGGACTTCTCCGAGCCGTTCGATACCAAACGAGGTTTCAGACAAGGCGACTCCCTATCGTGCGACTTCTTCAACCTGCTCCTGGAGAAAATAGTTCGAGCTGCAGAACTAAACAGAGAAGGTACCATCTTCTATAAGAGTGTACAGCTGCTGGCGTATGCCGACGATACTGATATCATCGGCCTCAACACCCTCGCCGTTAGTTCTGCTTTCTCTAGGCTGGACAAGGAAGCACAGAAAATGGGTCTGGTAGTGAACGAGGGCAAAACGAAATATCTCCTGTCATCAAACAAACAGTCGTCGCACTCGCGACTTGGCTCTCACGTCCCTGTTGACAGTCATAACTTTGAAGTCGTAGATAATTTCGTCTATCTTGGAACCAGCGTAAACACCACCAACAATGTCAACCTGGAAATCCAACGCAGGATTGCTCTTGCCAACAGGTGTTACTTCGGACTGAGTAGGCAATTGAAAAGTAAAGTCCTCTCTCGACAAACAAAAACCAAACTCTATAAGTCACTCATAATTCCCGTCCTGCTATATGGTGCAGAGGCTTGCCACGGCGAATATCGCATTCGATGTAATGATGAGCTGTATGAGATATACGATGACATTGACATACTTCAGCGAATTAAAAGACAGCGGCTACGTTGGCAAGGTCATGTTGTCCGGATGAACGAAAACACTCCAGCTCTGAAAGTATTCGACGCAGTACCCACCGGGGGAAGCAGAGGAAGAGGAAGGCCTCCACTCCGTTAGAAGGACCAAGTGGAGAAGCACCTGGCTTCGCTTGGAATATCCAATTGTCGTCACGTAGCGAAAAGAAGAAACGACTGGCGCGCTGTTGTTAACTCGGCTATAATCGCGTAAGCGGTGTCTACGCCAATTAAGAAGAAGAAGAAGCATATTAGTAGTATGTGGGATGAGCAAAAATAGATAAAATCTTGTCGGCACTACCCCCTTCTCAAATATATTCAATATAAAATGTTCGATTGCACCCGAACTTAGTCCTTCCTTACTTGTTTTATTTTAATATATTGCATTATTATATTTAATCATGCATTTTTATTCATTTTTCATTCATAAAATCACTTTAAATAATTTTGTCCGGTTTTTGAGTCCAAATGACGATCGATCGATTTCTATGAGCGCAAGTCTCCCGGAATTTGACTTTGAATTTTCCAGTTTAAGTCAACAACATCAGTATGTTTGGCAGCTAACCACCGGAAGTATCAACCGGAATTGACCCATTTCCATTTCCATTTTTGTTCGTATCCCATACTTCACGCGGGTTTGAAGGTTGATATGTCGAAATGATTATCGCGAAAAGTGTGCGATCTTCATTTGCATTCGAAGTAGCTATCGTATCGTCCATTGTTTGATTCCAGTGATTATCATGTTCCAGCAATTGTAATTGCTGGCTTGCTTCTCAAGAAATTGCCCACACCGTACCATTGACAGTACGCAATGACTCAAATGTCGTTGAACCGCGTACATTAATCAATAGCAACCGAAGGTAGAAGCAATCGTCGTTTTTCGGGTGGATTGTATAAATTCGTTTTAATGCATTAGCTGAGAACACACCTGGATGTCCATCTACTGGTTGGCCTTGCTTTCTGCGTAACTATTTCCTCGACGATGCATTCCATGTATAATATCAAGACCCAGCGGGATAATGGTTCACCGCTTACATTTTTCTTTGAAGAATGCTTTGAAGATAATTTTATGTAGAATTCTTCGATACCAGGTAATGCATAAAAGTACATTAAATTTATTCTACAATCAAGTAAGTACGTAAAAAACGTTACAATACAATATATAAACAACAAATACAAATTGATGGAATAAAATTTATAACTAATATTTTCATTATTTCGTCAAATCGTCAAGTATTTGAAGGAAATTTGCAGAAAGTTGGTTGTGTATAGGTGAGCTGCTATTTTAATTAAAAATTTAATTTTATGTTTAAACTTTGAATAAAGAAATAATATTAATATTCTCGAAATGGCATATGAGAAGACTAATTAAAAATGAAGAAAGTGAAGCACTTTAATGCGTTACTATTTGGTAAGTTTTTCGTGTTTTTATAATTGATGGAAATTTATAATTACATACGGTTTCATCTTTTTTTGTTGAATGTGTAAAAGTAGAAGGCTTCACCGAATCGGATGTGTTCACCAAACTCAAAAAGCATCAGACTCGTCAAAGGCTCTTTCTTTAAGTCTCCTTGTTTGGAAAAAAACGTAAAGAGACTCAGCCACAAAATTAAAAGAAAACCATTCGTTAACTTCGTTAACTTTGGCATCGAAGAATTTTTCGTTAATTGAGGCATCGAAGAATTCTTCGTCCCTATGGTAAGCGAAAGGGGTGATCTGTTACTTTTCGAAGGACATCGTCGTGTTAATTTTCATCGGTCGGAGTAAGCGATACAATCATGCTACTTCGTTTAGCTTGCTCGCTTCCCAATGTCTACCATATACCGGATATTTCCAAATAGAGCAATGTTCTCGCAAGCAGATCACTGACGAAAGTTGAGAAAAAACTCATTACTGTCAATTTTGTTGCTGTATTCTCTGGGAATTTCCGCAGAAATGATTTCACCAATTTGATCTGGTGTAACCACCATGCACCATCCAAAGAAGCATGTGTGCGTGCGGCAAACACCTCTTTTGCCACTTAACAGAGTACATCTAGCATCTAACAGCACCACATATACGTTGCTTTAAGATAAAGTCCATCGAACATCGTAACTGTTGTTTGAAAAGTCGTGCTGTGACATCGTGACGATCGCTTGCTGATTGACCGCGATCCATAATTCCACACGTACAAATGTCATGGCATCCTGGGAGTACTCGGTCATATGCCATGGGCTGCCAATGGATGTTGATGCCAAAAAGAACGCCGACCGATATTAGCGCCACCTCTTCGTGGCATCGTAACAAATTTCTATCTGCAATTAATCACTTTGTGTGAAACACACATAACGTTTCCATTGAATAATTTTCAATAATTTTTTTTTGAATAGCCGGAATAAGGAAAGCAAATGACAAATTTGAACGATTCAAATAATTGAAAAACAAAACAAAAATATTAAAAAAAAAATGTATGAAAATAAGTTATTTTTTGAAATTGTCCAATTTTCCGACATTTCCTCACGAAAAGCATACGGTTTTTTATACTCTCGCAACAAAGTTGCTAAGGAAAGTATTATACATAGTTTTGATCACATAACGGTTGTTTGTAAGTCCTAAAACTAAAAGAGTCAGATATAGGGTTATATATATCAAAGTGATCAGGGTGACGAGTAGAGTTGAAATCCGGATGTCCGTCCGTCTGTCCGTCCGTCCGTCCGTGCAAGCTGTAACTTGAGTAAAAATTACGTATTTCTTGGCACCATAAAAAGGTTAAGTTCGAAGATAGGCAAAATCCGCCCACTGCCACGCCCACAAAATGGCGGAAACCGAAAACCTATAAAGTGTCATAACTAAGCTATAAATAAAGATATTAAAGTGAAATTTGACACAAAGGATCGCATTAGGGAGGGGCATATTTGGACGTAATTTTTTTGGAAACCACGCCCACGCCCGCCCCCTACTAAGTTTTTTGTACATATCTCGGAAACTACTATAGCTATGTCAACCAAATTCTACAGAGTCGTTTCCTTCCGGCATTTCCATATACAGTTCAAAAATGGAAGAAATCGGATATTAACAACGCCAACCTCCCATACAAAGGTTATGTTGAAAATCACTAAAAGTGCGTTAACCGACTAATAAAAAACGTCAGAAACACTAAATTTTACGGAAGAAATGGCAGAAGGAAGCTGCACCCAGGCTTTTTTAAAAATTGAAAATGGGCTTGGCGTCGCCCACTTATGGACCAAAAACCATATCTCGGGAACTACTCAACCGATTTCAATGAAATTCGGTATGTAATATTTTCTTAACACCCTGATGACATGCACAAAATATGGGTGAAATCGGTTCTCAACCACGCCTTCTTCCAATATAACGCTATTTTGAATTCCATCTGATGCCTTCTCTGTATAATATATACATATGTACATTAGGAACCAATGATGATAGCGGAATAAAACTTTACACAAATACGGTATTTGAAAAATATGTAAATGACGGATAATGAAATCTCGATTATCACTTTATCGTGCGAGAGTATAAAATGTTCGGTGACACCCGAACTTAGCCCTTTCTTACTTGTTATATGTAAGATATGTAAAATGATTGAATTTTGTTGTCGCATAAAAAAAATGTTCCTAAAAAGTGGTAAAATGTATGCGTTCACTTGAGAGTACCCCTTTAAGTCAATTGAAGACATTAAATGTGATTCGCTAAGCACATTAAACAAGTGCCTATTCCGGAAACTGACTTGCGAGGATTAAAATACGTGGGTACAAGTGTATTGGGGCCAAGAGAGATTACTTTGAAGGAACGACATAGATTTTGAATAAATTGAGAATTTTAAAATTATTAACAAATTCTTACTACTTTTAGCTCATAGTACATTGTCATATTTTGAAGAGGTGTGCGACTTAATAAAAAATGATGTTGCAATGTAGCAGGATTCATGATATAGTACTATATTTCAGTGTGACAAAATACATTTTAATTATTCTTAATATTTCATATTATGAATTGTCCGGGAACTTTCTGCACACAATATTATGTCAGCACCTACATACATATGTATATAGGGTAGCAATGGTATAAAATTTGTCTGATATCACTAAATCTAAAAAAAATTATAAGTAATTGTATTTCCCACGAAGAGTTGTTAAGCCATTTTCCCTTATGACGATGGGTATCAAATATGTTCTTCGAAACGGATTCTTATTTGCTGAATTAGTCCGACCCGTGGAAGGAGAATCCACACACACCACCTCTTCGTCGATTTCAAAGCTGCTTTCGACAGCACGAAAAGGAGCTGCCTTTATGCCGCAAAACTAATACGGCTGTGTAAACTGACGTTGAGCAACACGAAAAGCTCCGTCAGGATCGGGAAGGACCTCTCCGAGCCGTTCGATACCAAACGAGGTTTCAGACAAGGCGATTCCCTAGAGTGTGACTTCTGCAATCTGCTGCTGGAGAAAATAGTTCGAGCTGCAGAACTTAATCGGGCAGGTACAATCTTTTATAAGAGTGTACTGCTGCTGGCGTATGCCGATGATATTGATATCATCGGCCTCAACACCCGCGCCGTTAGTTTTGCTTTCTCCAGACTGGACAAGGAAGCAAAGCAAATGGGACTGGTAGTGAATGAGGGCAAGACGATATATCTCCTGTCATCAAACAAACAGTCGTCGCACTCGCGACTTGGCTCTCACGTCACTGTTGACAGTCATAACTTTGAAGTTGTAGATAATTTCGTCTATTTAGGAACCAGCATAACACCACCAACAATATCAGCCTAGAAATCCAATGCAGTATAACTCTTGCCTACAGGTGCTACTTCGGACTGAGTAGGCAATTGAGAAGTAAAGTCCTCTCTCGACGAACAAAATCCAAACTCTATAAGTCACTCATAATTTCCGTCCTGCTATATGGTGCAGAGGCTTGGACGATGACAACAACTGATACGCCGACTTTACGAGTTTTCGAGAGAAAGGTTTTGCGAAAGATTTATGGTCCTTCGCTGGTTGGCCACGGCGAATACCGCATTCGATGAACCGATAAGCTGTATGATATATACGACGACTTTGACATAGTTCAGCGAATTAAAAGACAGCGGCTACGCTGGCTAGGTCATGTTGTCCGAATGGACGAAAACACTCCAGCTCTGAAAGTATTCGACGCTGTACCCGCCGGGGAAGCAGAGGAAGAGGAAGACCTCCACTCCGTTGGAAGGAAAGGGTGGAGAAGGACCTGGCTACGCTTGGAATATCCAATTGGCGCCACGTAGCGAAAAGAAGAAACGACTGGCGCGCTGTTGTTAACTCGGCTATAATCGCGTAAGCGGTGTCTACGCCAATTCAGAAGAAGAAGAAGAAGTTCTTTAATACAATTACATAACTTGCAACTAAATGTATCAAATTTACTAAGAGATGGTAGAATCTGTTTGAAAACAATCTCTGATCATATTTTTTTAAGAATTTCACGTTTCCTTGTTTTACTATAAGTCTGAAGCTTTTCGTCTTCGTACTCGTTCTGTTTTAGAAAATTGAATGCAACTTTTAGGGTTAAATTACTGATAAGGGCAATCATTTATATAATATGTATTTCTGATATTAGTTTTTATGCTAGTTCTAGGCAATCAAGGCACCCTCTGTTCTCTAAAACTAAGCCTTGTACCGGCATATATTGTTATTCGAAATATCCTTTAAATTGAATTACCTACTGAAAATTTCCATACTAACTGATCATACTCTACGATTTAGCTACTATCAAAATGCAAATAAACTAGATAAGAATCCGAAATGCTATCTGATCACATTTGACCCGGACTGACTAAGGGAAAATATATTTTCATGAATTTTAACACAAATCTTCGATCGATTTTTGGTTTTTCGGTTCATTTTGGATTCAGATTTTTTTTTTTGAACAGTCTCTTCAGCAGTAATGATGTTTTTATGAATGTAGGGTGCTCAGCTACGTTATCAAGTATCACTTTGCGACCTCTACTCAACCTCGTTTTTGTAAAAAGTTCAAAAGATTCAGGTACGACACACGATTCATACCTAAAACATTACCAAAAATGTGTTAAGTCGTTCCACAAGAGATCTAGAGATACTTTGCTATATCTCTGATGCCAACACTACGACAACGAAGAATGTTTTGATTACTTCACGACCTTAACTGTATGCTTTCTGCCACTCAAATGTTTGTGTTATTGATTAAATAAACTCCAAAAACACTTCTGCTACTTTTTGCAGCGATTCCGTAATCAAGCAAACTTGTTCTTAAATTTTTTTTTGTCCATGATAAAAGTCGCCAAACAAACTTTTCAAGATCAAACTTAACACGAACATAAAAAAATGCTCTTCGGTTTGCGTGCACAGTTTAAATGGACCAATCCAGACCAAATTTAATCAGTTGGTGCCTTCATAAATTAATTACATTTCATGAAGGTGACAAGTTTTTAGTTGTGCAAGTTTTCATTTTATTTGCCCATTAAAAATAGATATCTATTTTGAGCAGATATTAGAAAATAACGCGTAAAGACATAAACAATTTTATTGTCAATCGTCTGCTTATGATTAATAAAACGATCGCTTATACGCACACATATACAGTTACAAACGCATATCGCTCGCACAATTTCTTTGTGAGTCACCAAGCATTGATTTCACTTTTACACATGTTAAGTAATTGCATTTAAAAATTTACCTGCGGGTTTTGTGAAGTTGCCAGTAATCTGCAGACTCTCGAAACTATGAAAACTAACATCCGACTCGTCGCGTTTGCAATAGGAGGTTCTGTTGCCTTTCGTAAAGAATTCACCATCGGCGCAACAACGACGTATGCACGCGACGCCCTGACAGACGCGGCGCGGCTGACACGTACGCACTATATACCGTTGCTCGGCAAAATCACTCCAAACGGACGCACCCTCAATCGCCTCCATGCAGTATTCGAGCAGCTTGAACTTTTTCCACTCGCCGCGTATGGCGATCGCCACTTTGCCATCGATGAATTTCACTTCCTTGCCACGCAATTGATACTCCACCAGCGCCATGTCTTGCGGACACGCCAACACATCGTCGACGAAGATCGCCCACTCTTGTAACAATATGCCATAGCGCTGGAAATTTGGTGTGCCCGCAATGCGTACACATTTCTGTTGACCCGCATCGTAAACATAATGCAGCGGGCAGCACTTGTGCACCACACTCAGCGTTTGTAGCGCCTCACCACGCGTTGGCGGGCAATAAACGGCCGCCAAACGTTGATCGACACTGGCGAGACAAGCGCTTGATGGCAACTCCACCTCACGGTCGCCCGTAAGAAAGACGAACGTTTGGCGATTACATTGCGGCAGCTGACCGCTATAATTGCCGCCCTGATCCAACGCCGGCGCTTGTATGCGGTAACCGTAGACCGGCGCGGTGCGTTCGAAGATGTCAACGCTGGTTTGCGTTTCCTTAGCGTCACCGCTAGCAGCGCTGTTGTCAGCGTCGCCTTCCGCGAGATTGCGGCACTCGTAGATCTCGGGTCGAAAGAAGCCCATATTGATCTTGACTAACGACCAGCCTAGGGGACAACATATTGGCGCGCTGACCAAGCGCCGCACTGCCGTTTGGCGCGTCTCATTATCGCCTTGTACGCTCGCGATGTGTCTGCCCGCCGCGATTAGCAAGTAGAGCACAATCAAAGACATTAAACAGCGATCGTGTGCTTTGAGCGGTCTCAGTTATTGAAGACTTTCTAGTTACTTGTATAGTAGTTTACACGTTAGACATTTTTTCAGTGAGAGCGTAATTTTAAAAGCACTCGCTAACACACACTAGAATTTTGTAAAGAAACGGGAAACACAAAAACTATTAATTATAATGGATCGCTTGAGGATCAGTAACTTGTTTTAAGATAACACGCACCAACGGCGTCAGCAATTGAAATTTCACAATAACACAACACAACAGTGCTGCCAGCAACCAACGATCGTTTATCTAATCAATGATTTTGAAATTTTCAATCATAAACAAATAGGTAATATGCAATTCTTTTTTTTCACATGACTTTTACTGTTGTTATTAAAATTTTTTTTACTGTTGTTACTAAACACAATCACTGCCATTCAAAACGACCGGAAGAACTTGAAGACGTTCCGTTCCGTTTGTATTCGTCTTACCATTCAACGAAGACCCGGACGTCGATGTCTTTACACGTTCGCGTCTCTCAATTAACTGACTGGCTCATTGTCTGCGCATTTGTACAGACTGATTTTCCTTATGGCAATGACGCAACCGTTGATTGTTATATGGCCAGCGCAGAATATTGCTGAGCGGTTGGGAGCGTGGCAGGCAGTAAATACGCGTCGTTTAATATTTGAGCAACCACTTGAGGTGCAAAGAGTCCATTTAACTAGTGAGCACACGGCGTGACCCCAACCCCACGTGCGAATTGCCACTGTAGATTACGTTATATTCGATATACTGCGACTCTTAAGAACACATACTACCCGTAGTAATAGCGGTATTTACTTTAGCAGTATTAAATTTCCTTGGAGGGAATTCATTCATGAAAATAAGCGTGCACACAGTTGGCCACCCCTGTCATCATGTAATGATGTGCTTCGTTTAGAGTACACATTTTGGGAAACTAAAAGATACTTTGCAACATTTTTTCTGATATTGAGTTCATATAAAGCAAGAATATGTACATAACGGATGATGAAAGTAGAGGTACTTTTTCCAATAGCCTTTTTTGACAGATCACGCATGAGTCGTGTCTGAACAACGCTTACAAATTGTTCAACTTTATTACGAAAATTCACGTTCTGTAAAGAATGTGTTTCGCGCGCTTTGCTCAACTTATGGTCAACATAATCGGCGTACTGAGCGTACCCATTCCCAACACCATCACGCATCTTGAGACCCAGCACTCATTATTGGATAATATTCGGAAGAGTAGACCACGTCCGCTACGCAGTGAAGCAGCCGCTCAGTTCGCAGCAACTCAGACTGACGTATGGAATGACTTGTCGCATTTCACGTCGAAATCTTAAATTGAAAATACAGCTTGTGTAAGAACAGAAGCTGCTTGACCATCTCAAGCGACATCGCTTCACTGTATGGGCTCTAAAAAATGTCCAAGAAGATACGACGTTTTCGAGCCAAATTTTATTTAGCGATGAGTCCCATTTCTAGCTAAATGGGCATGTAAACAAGCAAAGTTGCCATATTTGGGATGAAAAGCTACCATTTCATCCAGAAAAATCTACTGCTTGGTGTGGTTTGTGGGCTGGTGGAATCATCGGTCCATATTTCTTCAAAAATGATGCTGGTGAGAAGGTAACCATCAATGGCGACCGCATATCGCGCCATGATAACCAACTACTTGATGCCTGAAATTGAAGCTCGTGATCTTGGCGACATTTGGTTTCAACAAAACGGCGCCACTTCCCATACATCGCATCAATCAATGGATTTATTGAGAGAACACTTCGGTGAGCAGATAATATAACGTTTTGGGCCTGTCGATTGGCCACCAAGATCGTGTGATTTCACACCGTTAGACTTTTTCCTGTGGGAATATGTAAAGTTTAAAATCTACGCGGACAATCCCGCTTCGATTCAGGCCTTGGAGCAAAACACCACTTTTGTCATTCGCCAGTTACCAGTCGAAATGCTCGAACGAGTCATCGAAAATTGGACTCAACGGATGGACCATCAATTTTATTTTTTCTGAGACGTAGCCACGGCCAATATTTGAAAGAAATAAACTTCAAAAAAAAAATGTCAAAGAATGTTCCTTCACCATTCAATTTGAAGTTTCTTGTTTTTGTCTTTAAAAAGTTGGGAACCTCGAAACAGTCAAACTTCCTTAGCAATTAAAAACAAGGTCCCCTTTTCGATCATTACGTCACAAACTAAAAATAATGAATAAAAACTGGTTGAGGAATGCACCGTGACTTAAGGTCTATTGTTCTAGTTCATTCGGCCTTCAATCTTGTGAGCAGGCACCCAGATGAGATGCACCTGCCAGAACTGCACCAATGCCTTTCGCCGTTTTTCAGCCGTAAGTGTTCCACTTAATAGTGTCGTCCCTTAGCAGAAGGTAAACTGTGGAGATGACTGTAAGTGCTGGCTTTGTGATGCTTTTGAAGGCCACCTCTTATTACATATAGTACATTTGAGAACCAGATATTTGATCCCATTGGTTACGCTCCAAAAACTGGGACTGGGACTGGGACCATCTCTTGACAAACAGGGCGATGGCCGTTTTCGACGGGCCGTACTGCACCATAAAGTGTTCTCGAATATGGCTCGTGATAATATAACAATGTCATTCGCCTAGCCTTGACATCGGATTCCATTGTTGGTTAGCAACACAAAAAGCTCATCAGCGACTAGGCTCCACTATAAAGGGGGAAAGACTTTACTCTGCGAACTAACTGTTGTCGGCCCGAGACGAATATTAGTATCCTTTTTACCTTTTTTTACCTTTGCTTCGCAAACCAAACCAATCAGCTGTACAAACTTGTTGGAGCTTACGTATACAACAGCCCGATTTCCTTAAATACACGGCACCATAACATATCTTGAAATCTTCTTTACAAAATAGCTTGAAATTATATAGAGTGAAAAAAAAAAATTACTTATTGTAACGAAGGGAAATTCTTAAGAGGGATATGCGAGACGTCACATATGTCGTGTATGTCTCTCTGCGGAAATTAATATTGAATACAACGGACGATAGCTCAGAAACATTAGCTGAGGTTGTTAGTATTTATCTTTTGGGCTTAGTATCATTTCTACGTCCATTTACTGCTCATCAATTCTACATATACTCGTATGAAAAAGCAAATTAGTAAGAGGTAATGGAAGTTATCTTTTGCTAAGATGACTTGAGCGAATCGCTAAGGTCGTGTTATTAGGTTTTTGTATGGTATATATTTTTTGCTGAAGTTTTAAACGAGAGGCACCTTAAAATAAAGGCAAATTATGCAAGAACAAGCTCTATGAAACAGAACTGGCAAAGTTCTAATGTAATCCAACAAAGATTTCTGCCGATAAACTGACCACAATATTTTTGAAACTACTATTTCCAATATAATAGTACTTTGATTCAACTGTAAATCATTCCACCTCAAAGCTCAAAGTTCTGATGCAGAACTATCCATTATAATAGAAATATGAGATATAAAGGCAAAATACTGGTAGTATAATAGGTATTACTTGTAGCAACCTTCCTCTCCCCATCAGCATGTATGTATGTATGTACATGTTGATTGAGGAATGTGTGGACGTTTACAATTGAGGGTAAGGGCTGTCTAGTTAAAAAAATGCCTTTACCTAAAGAAAAAGTCTTGATTAAGCAAATGAGAACTTAACTACAAATGACTACTAACCAGATATTGAGAAAAAGGCCCTAAGGATCTAAGATCAATTACTTCCTTTATTATTTGAAACATATGAATAAGATAAAAAGTACAAAATATTGTGATTATTGAGAATTTAGCCACTTTCATTAATGAATAAAATAAAAAGTACATACAACAGATTGTGGTTGTCGAAAAGTTATTCACTTCCATTAATCTTTAACTTGCAGATATTGTTCTACCCTTATACTCTCGACATCAATATGTTTCTACACCAAACAGACTAATATGGGAGTAGTTACCGCTTACAATTGGTCCAAGCACTGATATATACAAAAATTTTAAGTTAATGTAGCAACAGTCAATTAATGTGGCAACTTCGTGCTATGCGCTGAATAACAGAGAACTCACATGGCGTTGAAAATTGGGATGTCAGCTTGCAAACTGTCAAACGTTGTCAACGTGCGCCCAGCGTGAAGGGGGAAAACTCCAATATTATTTTTATTTTTAATTAAAAAAAGTTGCGATAAATTCTCCAATATTTTTCGCATAATGAATTTCCCGTGAATTTAGTGAATTTCAAAAAACAAATTTACTGCGCACTTCACAAAGTGCGGTATAAAGTGCAAGAATTTCTCATTTTACAAGCTCCAGACAAGTTTCATGTCAACGGGTATGGAGTCCAAATATTTGTTGACAAGCAAAACTCCGGTCAAATCACCGCATGGCGGCGGTGCGAAGACAAGTGTTAGCATATCTAGTTTTCCAATTAAACGAAAATTACAAAGTCCGGTGAATGGCATTGAAAATGTTATAATCAAAGCACCTAAATTGAATAACGGAAGTGCAACAACTACCTCAAATGGAAAATCAAATGTCAACACACCTACACCGAATGGTGGCATACTACATCTTAATGGCAAAGGTATACCATCCAAACAACAGTTGGAACTACAGCGACAGGCGCTACCTGTATATAAAGTACGTCAGCGACTTATACTAGAGGCGCGACGTTCAGAAACTATGTTGTTGATGGGTGAGACTGGTTCTGGTAAAACAACACAAATACCGCAGTTCCTCTACGAAAGTGGCTTTGCGCAAAAAGGAATGATTGGCATAACGCAACCACGTCGTGTGGCCGCAATAACTGTAGCGCGTCGTGTTGCGCAAGAACAAGGTTGTCGTCTTGGCGAAACTGTGGGTTACACAGTACGTTTCGAGGATTGCACTTCTCCACAGACACGTATAAGATTCCTAACAGATGGTTGCCTACTGCGTGAAGCTATTGCTGATCGCCTGTTGCGGCAGTACACTGTTTTGATATTAGATGAAGCCCACGAACGTACAATAAACACTGATGTGCTTTTCGGTATTGTCAAAGAAGCGCAAAAGCAGCGTAGACAACGGGGTTTAACGCCACTTAAAATCGTGATTACATCAGCTACCATGGATATCGATCATTTTGGAAAGTATTTTAATGTGCGCGGCATGTACCTCGAGGGTAAAACCTATCCGGTAAAAGTTATGCATGCTAAAGAAACTCAACCAGATTACCTTAATGCTGCACTAGTGACGCTATTTCAGTTCCATCGTGCAGAACCTGTCAAGTAATGTTTATACATTTTTTGCCTTAAATAAGTAATATAATTATTTTATGACGTTATAGTCATGATGTGCTAATTTTTCTTACTGGGCAAGAGGAAATCGAAGCAATGGCGCATCAAATACGTCAAATTGCTAAGGTAAGTCATGTGCTCTTACATTAAAAACGACTTGTAATTTGAATTAAATTATTTACAGACACATGATGCCGAATTAAGTCCAGTACGTGTATTTCCACTCTATGCGCAGTTGCCACAGAACAAACAATTGGAATGTTTCCTACCCGCACACGCGAATTCACGTAAAATCGTGCTAGCAACCAACATAGCTGAAACATCCGTCACAATACCTGGCATAAGATGCGTCATCGATTGCGGCTTTGTTAAGCGACGTGTCTATAATCCAAGCAGCGGTTTGGATGCTCTGCGTATTGTGCGTGTTTCACAAGCGCAGGCATGGCAACGCTGCGGCCGCGCTGGCCGTGATGCACCAGGCACTTGTTATCGCACGTATACACAAGCAGAAATGGAATCCTTCGAAAACATGCCAAAGCCTGAAATATTGCGCAGCAATATTTGCTCTACTGTACTGCAGTTGTTAGCATTGGGTATCGATTGTCGTACATTTGATTTTCTAGATCGACCAACGCCCGAAGCGGTAGACGATGCCTATCGTAAGTTGGAAGCGCTCGGTGCTGTAAGAAATTATAAAATCAAACCTGAACTGACAACCTTGGGTCAGCAAATGTCACAATTCCCACTAGATCCACGTTACAGCAAGCTATTGCTATCAGCGTCAGCCTTCGGTTGCATGGAAGAAATGTTAAGTCTAGTCGCTGTGCTGTCGGGGGAGAATGTGTTTGTTTCTAGCAATGAAAAACGCGAGCTTGCCGCTCTGGCGCATGCTAAATTCACATCCAAACATGGTGATCATTTAACGCTGCTTAATGTCTTTAGCGCGTTTCTGAAGACCGAGAAAGTTAAGGTTAGTGTACAAAAAAGTAAAAACAAAAAACAAAATTTATAATTATTCTCAAATTTCCTACACAGCTCTGGTGCCATGACAATTTTCTTAACACAAGAAATCTTTCCTATGCGCGTGAGGTGCGTAAACAACTACAAGAGATTGTTGAGCGTCTCGATTTGCCTTTAAACAGTTGTGGTAATAATCAGGATCAAGTGCGCAAGTGCCTGCTAATTGGTCTGTTCGATAATATTGCTGAACTGCAGCGCGACAATACCTACCTTACAATAGCTGGACGTCAGCGTGCGAGAATACACCCGTCCAGTGTCTTCCATGGCAAATATAGACCGGAATTTGTAATATTTACAGAGATTGTGCTGACCGAACGCAATTTTCTGCGTCAAGTTTCCGAAATCAATCCCGACTGGATAGCTGATGTGCTGCCAAATTATGCGCATTTAAATAGAATTAAAAGCTCATTGAAATAACATTGATTGCATAGCTGCCTAAAAATTATTTTACACTATTTTATACAGTAATCGTAAGTTATTTTCTGCGCGTAACTGAAGAAAGGACCATTTGTAAAAAAAAATACGTTTTGGATGTTGCTAATAGTGAAATGTAATATAATTAATTTTAAATTACTAAGTAGTATTCGTCGTTCATTTGCATATATGCATATGTATGCCAACTAAAGTTTTACAGAGTTCCAGTTTTACCCATATAAATACCGTTAATGCATTTATTATTATTTAAATTATGTGCTTCAGTTCAAAAAATAATTTTATTTACATATTTAATTTGTATTGAATACTGTTTTTAACATAAACCAGAATAATACAACTAAATATATACAAACATACATGCATACAATGAATATGGAACCAAACGTTTGTGTCTTGAAGTAATTTAAAGGCGCGTTTTTTTTTTAAATAAACCCTTACTCCTTTTCTAGCTGAAAAGCACAGCAAAGCAATGATTTTAATATTTTTATTATTTGCTCAAAAACATTTTGATGAAGTATTCAACGCGTTGAAGTAATAATATAAACAATCATGTAAATATACACATATCCTGATTTTTTTTAAATAATTATTTAGTAAACTAATGCAAAAGCGATTGTGTGTCTACATAATATGACAACAGGCTGCCCACATTGTATTTTCCAAGCAGCTGCGTTCAAACACATGATTTTTTCGTAATTTTTTATTTTTAAATATTTTGAATTTTTTTAAATTAATTTTTAAAAATTTTTTAAATAGTTTTTTTTTTTAATAATTTTTTTTTAAATAATTTTTTTTTTTAATTTTTTTTTTTTTTTAAAAAATTTTTTTTTAAATAATTTTTTAATTGAATTTTTCATAATAAACGTTTTTTTTTAAATACAACTTTTTAAATAAATTTTTTTAAATTAAATTTTTTTGATTATAATTTTATTCTTTATTTAAAAATTATGATTTTGAATCTTTTCTATATTTATTTTTATTTCAATATATTTTTTCACAGTTTATGTAATAAAAATGTACAGAGTTTTGATAGATTAAGCTGACAATTAATAAAAATGTTATTAGAATTAACTGTAAATGAAGGTGGTTACAAATCAGCTGTTTACATACTTCATTGTCAAAAAGCATAATATACAAGTAAATATAGTAATTTAATGAGAGTAAAGTGAATGTTTTCTTAATTCAATTTTTACGTACATGCATATTACGGTGTGCGGTCTCAAGTTGATTGTTTTTTCATAAACGCACTCTACAATTTCAGATTTTGTTTGTTGTTATAAATCGAATGACCTGAGCGTTACTACAAGTGATTTATACAATCTGTGTTACTTATACGACATGGTGTACTATATGAATACATTACAATTTTAACTGCTATTTCTATTAGAATATCACCTTTTGAACGTTGGGAATTGTATTGCAAAATATGCCATATAAAATACATGGGAAAAGTAGAATGTTTAAGACACGGTTTAAATTGAAAATAAAACACGCTTATTCACGTCGGATCCTGTTTTTAAGGAAAATTAAATTAGAACTTCGGGAGGCGTTTGCTAAAGAACAATCAACAAATATCGGACACCCTATTGCATACATACATATATACATATCATCCCGTATCAGTCTTTTTGCATTCTCTAAAGCTTAGTTATAACTAAATTATGCATAAAATATAAAAAATGATATTATATAATGAATATATATCACGTATATAAGTTGGCACATTCGAAAAGTTGCTTGCACTTAATATACTATACAATTGTATATAACATACATTTTCATGTGCTTATTTTTTGAAATAAGCCAAAAATATGTAAGATATGGTGTATAACAACAATGCGGTCTTTATACCAACAACTTTGTCTGCAGCACTCACACATGGCGGCTGCGTTGAACTCACTTCCGTGCTGCTGGGGTTCGTCGTTACTTCATTGGTGGTTGTCATCACCGCCGCTGCCGTTGTTATTGTTGTGGTTGTTGTTGTTGTTGCTGCTGTTGTTGTAGTTGGCGTTTCAATTAATGACGGCATTAACTCTATTTGTTACAAACAATTAAAAATTGTAATAAATTCATATTCCAAAAGCTAATTTATTTACCTGACGCATACGATGAGTACATAATAGCGCTACTAACATCTTGCTGATAAGGCGCTGAGTACATAAAGTCATTTTGATGCAAAGCTAACATTTCCTCACTCGCGATAATGCCATAAATCCAATCTACATGTGGTCCTACATCGGCGAAAATCGCAATAAACGGTTGCTGCTCCCGACAATTGTTGGTATTTTGGTTGGACGATGTTGCAATTGTATGCGAAAACAAGGCTACCAATGTGCTGCGCACTATCAGACCTGTGCCATAATCGGTATTAAATGAAGGGAAATCGCTTGGGAACTGAAATTAATTATAAAACATTTATGTAAGTGAGGTTAGGTTGCATTCGGTGGTGAAGATACACATATAATATGTATGTAAGTATAAAACATTTGATTTTAGACAATAATAAATAAATATATACATAAGTGTGTACCTCACAATCCGGTCCGACCGCATATGAATATGTGTACGGATAACGCGCACAAATGCTTTCGTTGCTTATAATCGGTGCTGCCGTTGCGACCTGTGCGCATTGTTCGTTGGGTAATATTTGTACATTCTCTAATAGCATGGCGTTTTGGTCCACATTTAATGACTGCAAAAGGCGAAAAAATAATGCAATTAAACTTACTAAATTTGTGTTTGAAAATTGCATTTGTATGGTTTTAATGCACGGTTTTATGAGTATGACTTGTAATTTACTATTGTTTATATCATTTACTTTGTAAGTTTTTTCACTATGAAGATAGCACGAGCGTATCAAATGGCACGTTTTCAGAAGTATTTGTAATGTTCGTTGGGGTTGTAAAACACATCCAGAGTTGTTGTTATTTGATAAACAATGAATAAAGTAAATAAATATTTACGAGCACATACGGGTAGCCTGTTTTCTACAAGTTCGTTCATATCATATTTCAAGACAATGTTTATGAATTTATGTACATATGTACATATTTCCATTACACCAGATTTCCAAGTGCATTGCTGTAATGTAAATAGTTTTTATAATATTCCCGTACATGACTTTGAAAAACAAAAACTAGTATTATAATTGGGTTATGCCCTCTAAAAGAACTTTTGTTACGTTTTCAAATTAAGTGTTTGCTAATTGTTATATTTCCGGCTATAATCGTGTAAACGGTGTCCACGCCAATAAAGAAGAAGATTTGTTATATTTGAATGAGAAATGTTGGCCGGCTCTTCGCTTACTTCTTTTGTTTTGCAGAAGTTGGCTGTGACAGCATTTTTTTAATTTAATTTGATTTCCCCTCATTCTTACAACAACATTTTGACGTTTGAATAAGATAATACCGCTTTGCATACATCTGTAGTATACATTTACAGGTGTATGTAATAAATATTTATTATTAAACGTCAGTTATTATTTCCATTGTAGATTTATACAATGATTATTTCTTCATCAACAAGAACCGTTCGCTATTGATCGTTACTACGACATTTTAAAAGCAAAGTGGAGCAATGACTTTAACGGACGGAAATCGCTTACATTTTATAAATATTTTCGAAAAGTACTTATCTTAAATGAAAGTTTTATTTGAGTTCACTTTGTTTACTTAACCCAGTGCAATGCAGAGCAAAGGCATTTATATCAACAGTTTGACAATTGATCTGCTTTCTGCGCATTTTTTCGTTGCTGTCAGAAAATAATAGGAAACAAGTAAGGAAGCGCTAAATTCGTTTATAACCGAATATTTTATACTCTTGCAACTTGAAAGGCTTAAAGCAAAGGATGTAGCTTTAGGTAGAAAGTGAAGTACCTTAAGGTGGCAACTGAAGTACCGTCAGGTACATAAGGTTTGTTAGTTATATGACATCTAGGGCAAGTTTTCCGCCGATTTTATTTAATCGAAGCAGAAATATGCACCGTTATAAGAAAATTTTACTAAGATAACTCACATATTGGCCAACATATGCGGTCACGCGGAAATTCGAAAATCTTTTTATTAGGTATATGGAGCTAAGGGGGGTATTGACCTGACTCAACCCATTTGTAGCACACAGACATACTCCACTCAGGAAAGGATTCTCTCTGAATTTCAACTATAAAACTGACACATTGACCAATATTTTCTATAAAAAGTCAATTGGTGTTCAAATATTCGGTACCTAGGGGCTGTCATATCATCTCGCGAGTAATATTTAAAGTTTCTGGCGCATTTAGTTACTGATTTATCGCGCTTTAAGTAGTTTTCAACAGTACCGTTATATGGGGAGTAAGCGGGGTTATAATCTGATTTCATTCATTTTCACACTTTCGCGTTTTTTTTACTAAGGAATACGCATACCAAGTTTCATCAAGATATCACAATTTTTACTCAAGTAAAAGCTTGTACGGACGACGGACGGACAGACAGACACCCGGACTTCAACTAGTCCGTTAGGTGAACAAAACTATTATACTCTGTAGCAACATGTTTCATGCGTATAAAAACATTTACCGTTGCACCGAAGCTATACTACTCTTCAAAGGTGCATTTCTTATAGCATAAAAGGGTATGATTTATTTTGATTTTGATCTTAGTTTGTTTGGCAAATAAAAAAAAGTTTCTTCAGATATTTTCTAAATAAAAAAATCTTCCATACAAAACTTGCTTTTGATCATTCTGTTTATATGGCAGCTGGATGCTACAGTACTCCGATATGAAAAAATTAGTCGGATATTACAGCCAGCTGCACATCTTATATAACATATTATATCAAGAATACTCACCGGAAATCCTGCCATATATAAAGCCTTATCCTCATACACATAATCATCCATTATGATCCATTGTACGTCTTTGCGTTGACCAAGCGGCAGTGTCGTATCCAAACGGAGCAGTGCCAAATTATTTGCCAATGTCTTGTAATTAAAACCCGGTGCAATATTTATCTCTAACACATTGAAAGTATTCAGTACGTTGTAGGTGCCCGCAACACCTGGCACCACACTGATCTTTGCCGACGGTATGCGCACCGGTGCGCCACTCTCCTCAATCACCGACGACTGGTAGTAGACACAGCTGGCGGTAGTTAATATCAAGCTGCTCTGCACAATAACACCGTTACAATAGTGTATGGGCGGCGCACGTGGATGCAGCGACACATAAAGTGACACTTGATACGCTGGCTGTGAGGCGCTGTAGACGCCATGCAAGCAATGTAGTATAAATTGCAGGATAATTAATTGCACTTGTGTTTTTCGTACTGGTGGCAACATTTTTTTTTTGTCTGTTTTGATTCTCTTTTGTTGAATTTACGTACTGCACTTGCAGGATATCGATATCCGTAGTATTTTTTTGAAATAATTTAAAGTTTTTGGTATTTTAATTTTTATAAATTTTGTAATTGTCTTATTTTTGTTAAGTTTTTGATAATTTATGCACTTTTGTATGTTTTTACGCTCGCCGATCTTGTCGTTTCAACGTTCAATTGCTTATTGCCTTGATGCCGACGATCACATGGCATAATATAGGTACACACGCTCGCCGCCGGATGGACAGTCAATTTGATAAAAGCGCGCCCATAATTTGTCGAGCATTTGTTTGTTCATATGGCGGGAGGCTATGAAGTAACCGTTAGGTTGCAAAGCAGCTCACCTTTTTTGAAGTTCTTTCTTATCTCAACGCAAATTGATATATAAAATGTTAATATTTACATCCAAACTACATGTCTGCCCAAGCACACAGTCAAAACCGCCATATATCCATATATACATACATATGTATGTATGCATAATAAGTATATATTATAAGTGTATTCACTTTTCGCTTTAATTTGCCACCAAACTGAGTGATAATATAAGCTGCAGATCAACAAGAAAGGTCTGAGAAAATTCTGCGAAATATTTCCTAAATATTTTTTTGTTGTTTTTTTACCACTATGGGAGCCAAGTAAGTAAAATATAAGCGGTTAACTAAATATTAACAGTTATAAATTAGAGAAAAGCGCGCATAAATATATGTATGTATGTAGTAAATAATAACTCACCGATTTTCTCATATAAGCAACAAGTATACGCCAGGGTGTCCCATGCACCTGTACTATGTATATAATACAAACGTGACGCGCACAGCAGCAGATAAATATTTAAATTGAATAAAAGATAAGCATGCCCGCTTCGATGCCTTTGCCACCAAAATATTTTGTCCGCAAATATTTTACAGGTTCACAACTCATGTACACATACATGTGCATATTTGTATGTACCATCGTATCCCAGACAAATAACAAACATCCAATAAGAGCATGAATTTCTGAGAAATTCGCCAAATCTTTTTAGCAGCACACACACATATATGTACATATATTAAATAGTTTTTAGTAAGTCAAACATATTTATTATCTCTGCCCACACCACAGAAGACAATTATGACTCAGTGTTCTTCGACCTTATCCCTCGTAGTCGGCCGAGCTTATACAAAGTATGTATGGTTAAGCTCGTTGTTGTTGTTATGTTATGAAAACGCTGTAGATTCCTAAGTTGCTTTCAAAAGGTTGTTGGAGCTTTGCTGTCGGCATTCTTCACACCGAATGTCAACCCTGGTGGACTTCATTTGCTTCTACTTGTTGAATATTCATATGCTATAAAAAATTGCTAATGATTTTTTACTGCCACAAATTAGTATCGTTAATCAAATGGTTTTTTGTAAAAGCATAAATCGAGCTGACCCGTCGGGGGAAGCAGAGACCCGCCGGGGGAAGCAGAGGAAGAGGAAGACCTCCACTCCGTTGGAAGGACCAGGTGGAGAAGGACCTGGCTACGCTTGGAATATCCAATTGGCGCCTCGTAGCGAAAAGAAGAAACGACTAGCGCGGTCGGCTATAATCGCGTAAGCAGTGTCTACGCCAATTAAGAAGAAGAAGATACATCGAGCTGGCTAGTTACAGAGCCGTATATTTCAAGATACGTAGTCTATTCGACAACCCACACGACTCTATGGTTTTGTTCTTGTAACAGCAAGTTAATAAGGTGCTGAATTGACATTTCTTGACCAGATAAGTTCCGATTCTTTTGTAGCTTTGTTGACACGAATATCTTGGGTACGATCCGCCCATTTGCCTGTAAAAAAGATCGATAGATGAAACGTGAAAGGTTGAAATTTGCCTACAATAAAGGAACTGCCTTAAAAATCATGGCTTTTAGATTTTGTCTTAGCAGAATAGCTCTTTAGCGAGGAGGTTGTCAGTGGATAGAAACCGTTGGAGTAAAGTGCGAGAGTGAGCTTCTTTACGGATGGGTCAAAGTTTTTGGGCGAAGAGTTAAAATACCAGAAATACTCTTTTAACTTCAGATCCAGCTTTCCTGAGTATTGCAGCGTTTTGCAAGCCGAGGTTGCTACCATTAAAGTAGCAGTAGATTTCTTACTCTAGAGAAATGACTATCCCTCCATCTGATAAACGATTATCCACTTTGATAGCTAGGCATTCATGGTTGCTTATGGAGTCTAGTAGTCGACGATCTACTTGAGCTGCTAACTAGCAATGGAATTCGCTGTCAGGGATATGCGGATGACATTGTCCGCTTCGATGCCTTTGCCACCAAAATTCGTAGACACTCGCTGTGACATCGTACAAAGGAGATTAGGCCGGGTTTGAACATCAACCCCTCGAAAACCACAATCGTTCCGTTCACGAGACAAAGGTCTCAGCCTTGGAGGCAGAGAGACCTGGGTCCCACGCTGGATTCTACACTTCTGTGGAAACAGCATGTAGACCTGACCATAGTCAAGGCTGCAAAAGCACTTATGGTGCGCAATAGACTTGCCGGGAAATTCCGGGGCTGCAACCCAAGGATTATTAGATAAATGTATACCATGATCGTAAAACAGATTATTACTTATGGGGCGGTGGCTCGGACCTGAAAAGCATTGCAGACTTTGGTCGGTATTCAACAATTGAAGCTGCAGCGACTTGCCTGCATCTATGCACCGACGCTGGATCTCACACCGCTCGTAATCAATGAAGCAGCCAAACACACAATGCTTCAAATGATAGCAGAATCATTTGGCAGAGAGGGGGGGTGGCTCGTTCAATCAGATGAAAGCTCAAAGTGATGAAATACCACTTGCTTGCTTTTCCAAGCATATTTCAAGCAGAAGTCTATACTATATGACGGTGTGCAGAGATAAACCTCCTAATCGTTACGAAAGTATTGCCATATTCAGCGATAGTCAAGCGACACTAAAAGCGATATCCGCTTGTGAAGTTAAATAACTTTTAACGCAGGAGTGTAAAGGAATTGGCTGCCTGGCGGGAATGAATTGGCTGACAAGTTCGCCGGGTCTGCAGCTTCCACAAGAATGGTAGGACCGAAACCGTACATTTCGGTTGGTCCCACTACAATGGAACGGCTCCGTAATGAGGAAAGAGCTAGCAGGGAGAGACATTGGCAACAACTTCAAGGCATGTGTCATGCCAGGTGGCTAATGAGTGGTTACAACCTCAGCAGGTTTAAAATAGTAATCAATCTCTCGAGAAATAAATTCAGGCTATTTGTTGCCTTTTACACCGGCCACTGCAAACACAGAAAACATTTACACAACATGGGTCTGTGCAAACTGCCGGACTGCACAGCAGTACTACAGACGCTGAATTAATGCCCTCGGATCCATGTTTCCGAATAGCGATCGAATCGCGAACTTAACAACATATTGGACTTCATCGATGTGCTGGGACTTAGGGTAGGGCACAATTGGCCATAGATCGCTGTGCATACCTCATTCTCAAAAGAATGCCTAATCTCATTATCAATTGCACCGGTGACTATGTGATAAGACAAGTTTGGATGACAGGCCACAACGGAATCGCAGGTAGCTGTAAAGATAAAGAGCTTGCAAGAAAAGGTACCTTAGTCCCGCTATCAGTAGAATGAGAACGGGTCGAAGCTCACTTCTCCTTGTCTGCTCTACTACTAGATAACTGGGCTTCAAGGGAACTTTACCAGCACTGGGCTAATATCGGTTCATCTGTTGTCGTAAGATCCTTAGCTCGATAGTGATCGTAAGAGATCTGAGGAAATCCAGGCACACAGTAAGGTTAGCATCTTCCTTGTTATGAAGGTTCTTACATACCATTGTTCTTTCGACGTTCGTGCTGTAAGTTTGAGAAGTTGTACATCTCAGCACTTCTTTTTTGATTGGACGTTTGCCTGATCAAGGCTTAAACACGTATTCATAAACACATAAACTCATATTTTCAAACATCCTACCCCTGTGAAAATTTCTATTGACCACTGGGCGCATTGTTTACTTATTGAACACAGGAGTCTTTATCGCTGCACAGATGACTGCATACAGTGGTATCTCTGGATCAGACATATAACTTAATCTAAAATTTGGTACTAAGGCTCATTGATGATAGTAATGCACTCAAAGATACAGATCACTAGTACGAAAGCGTTTACTTTTGGCATCTCTTTTCCAAATATTTTATATTACGTGGATGGCTTAATTGGGAGGTTTGACATTCCTGCTTGATCGTAAAGTTACTAAGTCCGTTACTGGAATGAAAAAAAGAAATGCGCTCAAATAAAAATGAACGAAGCTCATCAAAAGCTCTCAAGTTAATATGCGTCACCATACTATCTTTTTAATAGTTTAAGCGTTTTCTCTAGTTTTACACAGATTACATTAGTAAACACCTGCAACAAAATAATATTTGCTTAACAAAGCCAAAGTATTTAAAAAATCAGTGCTATAAATTCCGGAAGTTGTGGTATGCTTTATACAAACTTTTCTAAAACCGTATAAAATTGTCTCTATTAGTATGAATCAACTATGAATTTGTGCTGTAAGGCTGAGGGTAAGTTAGTAGCAAACTTGAACTTGATGTGTCAACAAGTTGGCGACGGTTATTTTGATGTTGATGAACTCTTTGTGAATAAAATCAAGTGTCTGTCTGTTGTATACTGGAATGAGTTGATTATTTCGTTGGATATGACCAGTAAAGAAAAAAATATGCTTATGTACATATCATGTATATACGAGAACGGTATTCGATTCCTTTTTTAGCATAAGTTTTTTCTGAACTCCTATACCCAATATGAAATTTCTTAAACTTGGGAAACCCGATAACTCTCCTTTCGCCAGTGTTAAGAAACTTGAGACCTTGTTACGTCCAACCTTCACACACCATATGGTCCCAGCTAATCATCAACTCTCAAACAACTAACGTTCTTAATAAAAAATCACTGTACGAGAGGACCATCCGCGTAGCGTTGGACTTGTTAAAAGGCTTCTGAACTGTCAATCTTACAACGCTACTAAAAGACATCGCACAATCCACGCTTCCTCTAGGGCTAAAGAGAGATCAAAACTTATCTAAACAGACGTCAATCACCCGTACTATAACGAATTAAAATTTCTAAACTAAAAATAATTATATAAGGAGTTCCACAGGTTTTTGTCTCTTTCTTCCATGGAAATACCAATTATCTCCTACGATTGCGCAATATTTACGTCGGGGGCTGGAAACGATTACATGTGCTCGGAAGTGAACGCTTATCTCCTCGATGCTTCTTGTTTCTTCACTGCAAGAAGCCTAAAACTCTCCCCTGTTCGTTTTCCATAGTGAACATGTTTACCAACTGGACGAAGAAATACAGTAAACAACCCCAATAATTTGGGAGTTATGTTAATAGTCTCCACTCCTTGTATACAGACCCGCAATAAGATCCTCAAGTCGCTAGGCGGCCGCATCTAAGCAAAGGCGAAGAAACATTGGTCAAACAATATGGTCGCCTAGATGCAGCTGAAGAAAGTACAGACTTGTCAGAGCACTCCAAACCACTTGTAGTCTCTTGAGATCTCCGTCGAACACCTTCATATTGAGGTCCGCCTGCTTTCGAGTAAGAAACATAAAGCTCTCCACTCGAAGCGGTTTCTGCTGGGATGTTTACGCAGATATTATTGTTGCAATAATCAGCTGGAACGGCACCGTCTCCGAAGTACATTAAGAGAACAATACGTCGACGCAGTTTCGGATGCGGCAAACATCAAAAGTTTGCTGGACGGCATTCGCAGGTGAGCTATTAATACTTTCATTGACTCCCTCCCAATGAATGGCCTTCTTGAAGTTTAAACATCATCCATGTCCATGAGCTCGAGTAGTTCTGTGAAACCACAGTGATCCTAGCAGGTTATATTCCTACTTATCCATATTAAACATTGTCTTTTGTGAAACTAACCACCTCATTGCAAACCCACTCACTTGACACGCCTTTGACTTTGCTCCGACCCCGTCGAAGCAGTCCGGCTTCTAGGCCTATAGCTAAACGATTTGCTTTTTCCCTTAAACATCGCTTCGGTACTCGTTACAACAACTAGAACAGTTTACGTCCTTGTGTCATGGAATCGCTAGACATCTGACTTTGGTAAAATTTAACTCAATAAAAATAAAGAATTAACGTGGTATTCGTTATTATATAAGTTTTTTTACAATAACAATAAAATATATTCATCATATTATTATTCTCGGAAACGACTCAAGCAAAAATTCATAAAACTTAAACTTTTATATGATAGTTTCTTTATTATGTCCAATTTGAATGCCAATTCAGTTAAATTTGTATTAATTCATCAAGAACACGTTATTTGAAATAAATTTAAAAGCCTCTTCCAGTTGTAACGGTTTTAATAATATTTGAAATTGTAACAAAAAAAAATTTGCACTAAAACCAATCTTTCCACGTATTCCATTTTATCATTCTTACATATGTATGTATGTGTCTGGCGACAATGTTTTAGTCTACAAAAATGTAGTACGTTCTAACTTAACTTTATACATATGTACATACTATGTGCATACATGTACAAACACATATATCTACTTAGCGTCTTTACCAACCATTAAATGCACAGGTATTTGCAGACAGGTAAAGGACATCTAGTGTTTTGCATTTATGTACTTATATTCCTCTGCACAGGTAAAAAATTTCAACGCATTTGAATACTCAATTCAATTTTGAATTGTATGTCAAGCAAGATCGTCTGAAATACTATGGCAGTGCATAAACTAGTGTTTTTATTTTCTATAATATCAATAGTTGAATTTAAAATAATCTCAACAGCACCAAATATGTCAAATCTGAAGCAAAATGTCAGCTTAAGGTAAATAAATAAATATTTTGTTTTGATCTTTTGCGCCGCGTGATGGAAAACACCTAATTTTGAACTTTGCAGCATAACTGAAGATTATAAAGCACTACGTAATGATGCACAGTGGTTTTTCCAACATATAGAAATCATAGCCGATTCATTGGTGCAATTTTTACCCGTTGTAAATAAGGAAGGCAGTAGATCCTTGACGGCAAACACAAATAATGCGTGAGTAGGAAACGATATGAAGTTAAATTTATCAAAAAGTTAGAAAATATTATGGATGAAAGTGTATAATAAAATATACAGTGTATTACATACAAAAAAAAAAAACTAAAAAATAGTAAATTTTGTTGTTTAATAAACTAGCTTTCGGTACACAATTAAATACTTATGTATATAACTAATTTTAAATAATTTCTTAACGCAGCACATTTGTGGAGAACACACGGCTCACTCTACTGCTTGGGCTACGTCATATGCTTGTAGGCATTAAGGAAATCTCAGTTGCCTTCCAACGTCGCATATCTGGTGATCATGAGCAACAACTGCAGCATTTGTAAGTAAAAAGCACATCGTCACCCATACATACATATGTACTACTATATAAAAAATAAATTTTGAAATATTTACCAATTACTCAACATCACAGAAAAACCGTCGCCCAACTGCTGCAGGATGTCATTCGATTTGCTAAGCATTGGTTTTCACTGCTCCGTAATAGTCTTGCGGAGATATTTCGCTTATACAACCACTATATACCGGAAGTGTTGCTGGGCAAATGTTTTGGAAAATACATTACAACTGCTTACCCTGATCGTAGCTTTTATGAATACCCATTTATTCTACTGGGTGAGGTTATTGATTTCGGTGTAACTTATCTACAAAGCATACCAATATACGATTTTGCCGTTGAAAATATTACAACACCATTGCCAATAGAAGATGTCTCATATGAACAGAACGAAATTTGGCCCGATGATATGGAGAAATACTCAAGAAGTATTGGTTCAGCAAGGGATGATCATGCACAAACAACAAATACACAACACCCATGGCAGAAATGTTTGAAAATGTATGCAGCGGATAGTATTTCAAGACAGTTAAAATTATTTTTCATTGGAGATTAATAATGAAATCTATTATTATTGGTTTTGTGTTTCCACGTTATTTTGGATCTAGCAGCCTACGCAATTTCTTTTTGTAAACATAAACGTATTGATAAAAATAAAACAACAAATTATTTATAATGGAATTTATACTAAACGCGTATTTTATTCGTTTTTTGTTTTCTTAATTATTATGAAATTTTTTCATGCTTATTATTTCTGGCTTAAGTTGAAAGTGAAAATACTTCCAGTTGCTCTCGTTCACACATTTGTGTTATTTTGTTACAAATTATTTGTGTTTCATAAAAAAATAATGAAATGGTAAATCTCATCTCTGTATACCGCGTTAATAACATAACTGGGATCCAACTGTGGCATATTAATTTGTTTGAGTGCTAGTAGAGAATAACGCCAAAGCACCGCTGGCCAGACCAATGGAGAAAATATAATTTACCAAAGGTGATGAGTTTTTCAATAAGAAAAAGCTAATGAAAATGATAATGGCCAAGAAAAGAGCATTGTTATAAAAGATCGAGAAAGTGGTAGCTTCATAATCAGCGACTTCGTTCTTCTTCCACAAAATGCGCTCATCCTTCTCTTTACGTGTGACTTTCTTGTCATCACCAATTTGACGGTTAATCTCGCGAGTTACGGCATCTTCGCGGCGTACAGCGATTTTGTGTTTAATCTGGAATTTAATGTTGCGATATGCCATAGCCATAAGGTAGGTGCTGGCGCCAGTCAATAACACGAAGAAAACCGCACTTGACAGCAGATCCATATTATGCACACGCCAAAAGAGCCCTAAATAATATATAAACACAATATTAGTGTAAGCGGCTATTCGAATCTAGTTGCCTTCGCTGGCAACCGGCTACGTGTCACCATACTTACAAATTGGTATCGCCGATACGATGAAGGCATTGCTGTAGAATAGCGCAGATGATTTAGTGCTCACATTACGGCTGAAATCCTGCAATAGCAGTTCCTCTTCCTTGGTGAAGCCAGAAGATTGCACTTTTTGTTGCTTTCCTGATCCCATTTTTTTTTACTGACAACACAGTTGTTATTAAATTAAAAACACGTACACAAAACTTTCGAAGCAAATAACCAACTATAGCCAATTGGAAGAAGTGAAAGCAATGAAATGAACGAAGTGGCGGTGGCACGAATAAACTCCGTGACGTGTTAAACTGTCAACGAAATGTTGACACTTCGTTGGTGAGGCGACACCTATGAGTGAGAATTCAGGCACTGTATAACAATTGGGTTAAAAATATGGTATATATTTGGCTAATATATGCAGTGGAAAATGTTCGAGAGAATTAAATGTAATATTTATGAAGTAAATGTAGTACAAATCTTTTTATTACTAAGTATAGATTTTTTCGTCAAACAAAATGCAATTCCTAAACAGCCATATTAAAAATTATTATCCATATACACTTTGCCAAGCTCTTGAACAAATTTTTCACATCAGGTGTTTAATTATATATGGGTTCTGAGAACCAAAAACAAAATTTTTGGTAGTTAGTTTGTATTTTTTTTTCAACTCATTTTGTTTATAAAATTGTAATTTTTGATATACTCATGTATGTCATAACGTCGATAACGCATATCTATTCAAGCAATCGATCTAAAGTAAAACAATAATTATCGGATAATCATAAAATGCACTTCTCAAATTTGAATTTACTTGTTGGAATCGGCTCAAATTAGAGAGATCGCTAAATAACAATAATCAATAACATGAATATAATCCGTTCTGCCCGTTTTAGCGCTTCCACGTTGATTCCAAAAAACTGCAGGTCAGTAGTACGGTCAATATCTTCAACTGAGTTGACCAAACTTGAAGTAAATGATAAAACTGGTATTGCTGTGCTAACCTTGAACCGACCACCAGTGAATAGTTTAAATCTTGAGCTGCTAACTGATATACGCAACTCAATTAAAGATGCTGAAAGCAACAAGTGCAAG
This sequence comes from Bactrocera neohumeralis, assembly GCF_024586455.1. Taxonomy (NCBI): domain Eukaryota; kingdom Metazoa; phylum Arthropoda; class Insecta; order Diptera; family Tephritidae; genus Bactrocera; species Bactrocera neohumeralis. The sequence continues at coordinate 48,444,372 of NC_065920.1, read as the reverse complement.
GGGCTTATACTCACATCGGTAACAATTGTGTTATATTAGCTGACTATAGATATGTATATAAAAATATGTTTTTTCATTTAGTCCTCAAATTCAGTATTTTCTGCCGGCCTGGACTTTTTGGAGATGTATCAACCGAAGGAAGAACGGTTAAAGAGTTTCTGGACCGCGCTGCAAAGCACTTGGATGACACTATATGGCTCGAAAATACCAACTGCTGCTGCTATTAATGTGAGTTATACAAGTTTCTTTGCGTGGGGTCAAAGTACAAATTTTTATAAAATTGTTCATTTGCATAATTAAATTTACCATAACAAAATATTTGTGTATTATGGCAGTAAATCTAATTGCATACATATTTATCAACAGGGTCATTCACCGGCAGGCGGCTGTTTACTAGCCACATCTTGCGAATATCGTGTCATGTTACCCAAATTTACGATAGGTTTGAATGAAACCCTCATAGGCATTGTAGCGCCCAGTTGGTTCATGAATTCATATCTTAATGTACTGCCACGGCGAGTGGCCGAATTAGCGCTGACTCAAGGTAAAATGTTCACTACCGCTGAGGCGCAACAGGTGGGTCTCGTTGATGACGTTGTGAATACCAAGGAGGAAGCGATCGCAAAATGTGAAGAGTTTATTGGTTTATTCAAAAAAATCAATCCATACGCACGTGCCTTAACTAAGCAACAATTTCGCATTAGGGACCTGCAAGAGCTCGAACAAAACCGCGAGCAAGATTTGCAAGCATTCATAGCTGCTATAACTAATCCGAGCACGCAAGCGGCGATGGGTGCGTATTTGGAGAACTTAAAAAGAAATCAAAATAATAAGTTCGTGCTTCGCTGATTTAACCTACTATATATACTTTTTTTTATTATAAATAAGTGCATAGAGCCTCCATATACAAACACATAAAAATTTACATACATATTTAGCCTCATTTATTTTGAAAGTGTTGATACTTTCATGTATACCTATTTCGATTACTTTTTTATAAATGTTTTTGTTTTTTAAGTGAATAATGATAAAATATATGTTTTTTTTTTTAATTTTACCCTTCCTCATTCATTATTGCCTCGCGAATTTCAGTGTGTAGTGATGCCAAGGAATCCGACATTAATTCGAGAAAGGAATTGATTTCAAGAATTTTAGCTCTGTTGCGCTCCAACTCGTCACTGCAAAATAATACAAATAAACAGTATATTAATGACAATATAACCAACGTTGTTGCAGTTTACTATAAATACTACATACTTACTACGCGTGTTACTTACTTGTTTAATTCATCGATCATATTTTCTATGAAATCTCTGCTTCGTACCATCAAACGATCTTCGCGCTCATCAATGCGCTGTATGTGTGCATCTTTCATACCGGCGATCAAATTTAGTATGGCTTCACGATCCTCCATGCAATGTAGCAGTTCTGGCGGTACATCTTCGAAATCTTGCAGTGCCAACTTGGTGTTGATGTAATGTGTGGCCACTTCGGTCATATTCTCCGAGAAGTGTATAGCAATGTCACGCAATTGTCCGAAATATGTTTGCACTTGCTCCACAAATTTAGCCATCATCTCTTGTATGCGTCGTTGAAAATTAACGGTGGACTCCTAATATGGAAAAAAGCAGATTTCGGTTTTACATACATATATAAAGCAAGAAAACTGGATTAGAGACTTTCAATTAATACTCACCTCTATGCTCTCGTGCAAATGCAGTTCCTGACTCATGAGCTGTTGCCATACTTCATTGATAATATCATCAAACTGCATTGTAATTTTATCAAATTGGTCGATCAGTTCTAAGCTTTCGGGTGACTCTTCATCCTCACCGTGTAGTGTACGCAGTTCCAACGCTTTTAGTACTGCTGTTGCTCGCTCAAAAATACGTTCCTTATGACGTAGAAAGTCTTCGATTACATCCTGACCCATTTGTTGTATCTGTAGTTGCCCTTCTTCCAAATTCTCTTTGAACTCATTAATTTCTAATTCACGTTCTTCGTAGCGTTCCAAGCCATACTTATAAATCTCTTGCGTTACATCGTAGATGTCGTTGTCATACTCCTCGGCTAAGTCAGTGGCAGGCTGGCCGATTTTGAGCAGTGCATAACCGTCTTCATCACCTTTCCACAAGGATTCGTACAATTGGTGTTCGTTGAGATATTCTACAAAACTGGAAGCCAAACGCTTTTCATCGTATTCTTCTTTGGCCTTAGCGGCGCGGGCTATTATTTCCTTCTCCTCATTAGCTTCAATTTCGCGCAGTTCTCGACTAGAAATGGAAAAAGCAATATCAAATGGTCGATTTTATTGTTGTATGGCACAAAATATTCCCCAAATAATAATAAATCGAGTTGGGAGTTATTGACCGTATAAAATTTCGGGGATGCAGATTAATTCGACTGCCGCAGGAAGAGATATCAATATTGTACTATTAAGTGAGTTCGGATTGCCTTTAGATCGTATATAAATGATAAATATAAGCATACTAAAGATAATAGCCTTTTTATGTCCACTAAAATTTCTCTTTATTCAACATAAGCGAAAGATACCGACACTCTGACTAAAAGAGATCTAAAGACAGTACAAAACATTTCAACTAGAAATTCAAATGTAGTACCTAGTAGTTAGTGAATTTATTGTAAGACGGTTACAATCACAGTCGGATCTAAGTAACCGGAACGGAATAGGAACTTTACTCGGCCAAAGCCTGTCAACTCGGCACCATTCCTCGAAATTACTTCAGGAATGTTTACTGCCGCTACAACAACTGAGACTTTTAACTAAAGAAAATCAATGTCAATCTAATAGTTATTTTAAATTGTCATTCGAAACTCGGTATAGGAAATTTTCGTCAAATGGTAACTTCTAATCGGCTTCCTACATTTGAATCCCTTATTGCTTTTTATACACTAATTAGAGTATATTAAGTTTGACCCAAAGTTTGTTAAACTCAGAAAAAACGTCGGAGACAATTTAAAGTATATATAGTAACGAGTATAAATGACCAGTGTGAAGATCTGAATCAATTTAGCCATGCCCGCCCGTTTTTATATAAGTCCCTCAAGCTCTTATATCTTTATTTTGTTTTTGGCGAGATATCTTCACGAAATTTGGAATGTATTGTTGGACAAGGCAACGGTGAAATTTCCGAAGAAATTTTTCAAATCAGAGCACCATAGCATATAGCGGAAAACGAACTGAACGATCAAAATCAAGCTACTCTAAGGAATCTTTAGTATTTGTGAAGGGTATTCTAGCTTCGATGCAACCGAAGTTAACGTTTTTTCTTCTACTATACTTACTAATATCGTTCCCGACCTTTGTGTCGCATCTCTTCGGAAATCGTTTTATATTCGTAATATTTAACTCCTGGTAGCACAGCTGCCACATAAAGATCCATTTGAAAGTTGGCTTCTTTTGCTATGGGATTACCTTCCAGATTGAGCACGCGCAGGTCTTTCAGAAATCGAAATCTTTCAATCTTCGCAATCAAAATACATATTTAGTAAATAGTTTTTTGGTAGTGTATATCAAATGCATTCTCTCATTACCCCCACGGTTGTTTTGATTTTATTGTTGCCCAAACTCAGTATCACCAGCTTCTCCAAAGTATCTAAATTTTGTATATGCGTGATGTGATTATTGAAAAGTGAGAGCACTTCGAGATTAACGAGTTTTTCAATATTTTCAATACGTTCGATATAGTTGAAGCTCAAATCGAGTTCTTTCAGTGCAATCAACATATCGATGTGTTCAATAACTTCGATTTTATTACAATTTAACGAAAGCTTCGTTAAATTTGGCATGATCCACAAGTGATCTATGCGTAGAATATCTGAAAATGTAAAAAAAAAATACATTTGACTTTTTCTAAATTAATCGAGCTTCATTAAAGTAGCTTCCTTCTGACTTTGTCAATAAATAATGGGGTCAAGGTTACCATACTGGAACTAATTTTTTAAGGAGCTCACACAAGAAAATTGAGGAAGGACGCAAACCTAAAAAGTAGTCAATATTGGCTACAAGTATGGAATTCGTCAATCGCATTTATTATTTTGGAGACGCAACTTGAAAAGATTAAGTCAGGTCATCAGTCTCCCCAAAGCCAAATTGAGACCACTTAAGAGATGTCACTAACATAATATTGTCAGTCTTGCGACTTTGCACTAAAGCGTTCAGTTTTTGAATATGCGGAGAATGCAAGTAGAAAAAATTCAGTGTTTCAGAAAATTCATCTCTATTATCCTAAGTTCATTGTTAGGCTCTCTTGAGGCAATCCAACTGAATGAATGAAATAATATAATTGAGTGAAGTGCGCAATAAATTAATCGGAATATGTTCCAATGTATTCACCTACTTGTTTATATCTAACATAAGTCGTTCTCCAGTTAGTTTGCGCTCGGCGACTTCCATTTGGAACCGACGAAGTTGCAACGAAAGTCTTCAAAGTTTTCCATTTCAATACAAAAATCTATAATATTTGACTTTAAAATCGCTCAAATAAAATTCAATAATAAATAAAGTCTAAGAAGAATTTGACTAGACTCTATCTTTCTGAAAGAAAGAAGAGTTAGATCGCCTGGCAAGATATAATTTACATATGTTTAAGTAGCTTCAATCTGAACACTTCTCGCCACAAAGTCACAAAGAGGGGTATAGCTTCAGTCCTAGTAAAAGTAATGTGATTCTAAGCTCGATTTTCAACTGAGTATAGCTTTCGGTATGCTTAGCATTCTCGAATACAACTTACTTTTAAACTCCAGCCTGAGCACAAAGATACGTTCATACACTACCGGCTCCATTTGATGTAGACGTGCAGCTTCTCCTTGCTTACCATCCTCCAGGTAAGCTTTGTCAATCATTTGCTTACTGATGATGCCAGGTTCGATTTCGGGATATATAATTTCATCCAAAGATTTCAGATTATCAAGTTTATTAGTTTCGGACATGCTTGAGTTTTTTCGCTTTTGTTTGAAAACTGTTAGGAACGGGAACTGAAGATTACTATTGCGGAAAAATATTAAGCAGTAGTTGAATATAATAATTGACACTCATTTACAAGGGTTGCAGTCTCACTACCTTATCACTTTACACTAACAATACACTAACGAAACTTCGGTGAGTTTAAACGAACGTCAGACCCTTACATGATTCAAACTGCATACTAATTACTACTTATGTGCATTACTTTAACCGCAAATGCTTTATTCTATTTATTCTAACTTACAACAATTTGTATTTTGTGCATTGTTTTGGTACGACGTTGTCAAGACGACCTAGGCTTCGGCGTTGCTGGGCATATGCAACTCGTTATGCCGAACAACGACGACATAATCATCTGACAGACGTGTTTTGCCGGTCGGTCCCCGAAGGTTTGTACGTCTAACACCTTCGAGACGTCCACCAACTTTACGCATTTGCCATTCACCTTTGACGACGGTCTCGTGTATTGTCCTAGACTTCGCGTTCACTTTCGTATGCATTCGGTCAGTCACTTCGTACTTACATGGTTAGTTAAGCCGCAAGCAGTGTTGTTTTTGTGTTCAATTACTTTAGCTGTAACGCAAGGTAAGCCTGGAACAGCTGCAAAAAGTGGCTAGCACTTCGCTTTGACACGGGCTAGTTCGCAGGCTGGCTGCTTGGTGACTTCCTTAAAGTTGTACGCCCGTTATATTTCGTTATTTTCGGCAATTTATTGTTGTGTGCTGCTTGGTTGGCAGGCGTTTTTGCTTTTTATTTCGTTTGTTATTTTGAAAGGGGTCGACTTCGCTAGCGCTGGTAAACGTCGGCTATTCGTGGTTAGCCTTAGAACCTTTAACGTTGGCAACGTTAAACGTTAGTTACGCTTGTGTTTATTGTGTAGTCGAATTTTGTTGAAAATATTAAGTATTTTTTCATAAGACAGTTTAAAGTATATATTGTAGAGAAAGTGCAAACGAGAATTCGAAATATGGAAAAGTTGGAAAATACAGTTTGAAATGAAAATATTTGAAAGTGAAAATGCATAGTGAAAACGGCACAAAATCAACTGTAAATACCAGTTTGTAAAAAATATACATATATATGAAATTCTAGTGAGCTTACATAAAAAATCGACCACTTTTAAGCCAGAAGAAGTCTTGTAAGAAAGCAATGTAGTTGTTTAATTTATTTAGTATATATCGAATATAAAGATGAATAATAAATGGAAAATGCATATTCACTCATAAATTTTAAATGCAGGATCATCAGAGTTAATTACAATTAATCGATAAACTCAGTGCACCCATAAATCACAATGAAAGTGTGACAATTGCAAGTGTTTATACTTACAGCGCTGCATACCATATATAAAATATTTGTGTGTATATATCAATGTATGTATATATATACAAAAATAAATAAATATAAAATTATTAAAGCCCTACTTTAGTGTATACAAAATAAATAAGAAAATAGTGAAATCTTAATTGCCAAGGAGAAGCTAATGAAGGTAAATACAAACATGTAAACGAGGCCTAATATCCGTATATGTACATACTTATACATTATAAATATGTATATTTACACCTAGGTACATATCGTCATTAAAAATGCAAAACACCGTATCAGCAAAAAATTCGAAATTGAGTTTTTTATTACTTACTTATGTATGTATCATAATCTTTTGAGCTTTCGCTACCCAATATATAACCATTTTATAACCAAAACATTAATTTTGTTTCAATATGATTGGTTTCTATTATATTGTTTTCCCATCACTTAGAAACTTATGGAAAGTGATGTTACGTTATTTAGTAATTTAGGTGACGATATGTACATATATTATCAATATTTTTTGTATTAAGTTAAAAAAAATTGTTTTTTTTTTTAATTTCCGACATTTTTTCTATGAATATGTGAGTATTTTTCGGCTGAACGTTTCACTAAACTCTTTGAAAAAAGCTCTAAAATGTCACTCTTTCCCTTGATTTAATTGCTATGTCTTTAGTAGAATAGGTTTTCTGCGTCCGTTTTAGCCGAGTGCGTTGACTGCTTGAGGGTTGTAAATTCAAATTTTGGTCAAGGCAAAATTAAAGACTGCCGCACATTAGAAGCAGTCGTTATTCCTAAGAATATATGTATAGTATGTACATATGTATGTGTATCGGTGGAATATTTTGAGGTATTTGCAAAACATTATTTGAAAAATCTTCTGTATGTCTTCAAAATTCGAAACTTAAGCCCCTGAAACAATTTCTCCCAAGTATGAAGACTATATCGTGACCTAAAATGCAAAATAACGTATCATCAAAAAATTCGAAACTGAGTATCTTATTGATTACGATTCACTACTTCAAATTACATACATAATATTACATATGTCCAACATTTTTCAGGAACTGCGCTCATATATGAACCAATTTTAACCAATATTAAAATTTTTTTTCACTCTTGTTCCCTTTTATTTCGTGTTTCATTCAGGCCACTGAAAATTTTCGAAAATGTTCATACGTTATTTTGCATTTCAGGTGACGATATGTATTTTACTGCGAATCGAAGTCACATGATGTGCAACTGAAACAAATTTAACGCTTAATCGCGTTGCTCTCAAAATTACTTTGTCCAGTTGCTTACAGTTGAGTTGAAACCTAAATGTATCTTCCCACAAAATTATCTAGGGAAATACATTGAGATTTTATATTAGTGTATATTTAACAAGAAATATTTAAAAATAAATGTGACCGAAAATTTTCTTAAACAAAAGCTCATGATTGCTTCAGTCACGTCATGAAACGTATTATTACTGGCGATGAGTCTTGGATCTATGCTTACGGCCTGGAAAAAGACGATCAATCCGCCGAATATCGTGGCAAAGATGAGCCGAAGCACGGCAAAGCAGTTCAAAAATCAAAGTAGTGTTAACAATTTTCTTCGATTATCGAGGTGTAGTGCTCTCCAAATTCTTTCCTACAGGCCAAATTGTCAACAATAAATGTTACTTTAGTGTTATGCGTCGATTGCACGAAGCTATTCATAACAAGTAAGGCAGCGCTAAGTTCGGGTGTCACCGAACATTTTATACTCTCGCATAATAAAGTGATAATCGCGATTTCATTATCCGTCATTTACATATATTTTTCAAATACCGTATTTGTGTAAAGTTTTACTCCGCTATCATCATTGGTTCCTAATGTACATATATATTATTCAGAGAAGGCATCAGATGGAATTCAAAATAGCGTTACATTGGAATAAGGCGTGGTTGTGAACCGATTTCACCCATATTTCGTACATGTCATCAGGGTGTTAAGAAAATATTAAATACCGAATTTCATTGAAATCGGTTGAGTAATAAGTGGGCGACGCCACGCCCATTTTCAATTGTTAAAAAAAGGCTGGGTGCAGCTTCCTTCTGCCATTTCTTCCATAAAATTTAGTGTTTCTGACGTTTTTTGTTAGTCGGTTAATGCACTTTTAGTGATTTTCAACATAACTTTTGTATGGGAGGTGGGCGTGGTTATTATCCGATTTCTTCCATTTTGGAACTGTATATGGAAATGCCTGAAGGAAACGACTCTATAGAGTTTCGTTGACATAGCTATAGTAGTTTACGAGATATGTACAAAACACTTAGTAGGGGGCGGATGCGATCCTTTGTGCCAAATTTCACTTTAATATTTTTATTTATGGCTTAGTTATGACACCTTATAGGTTTTCGGTTTCCGCCATTTTATGGGCGTGGCAGTGGGCCGATTTTGCCAATCTTCGAACTTAACCTTTTTATGGAGCCAAGAAATACGTGTACCAAGTTTCATCATGATATCTCAATTTTTACTCAAGTTACAGCTTGCACGGACAGACGGACGGACAGACGGACGGACGGACAGACAGACATCCGGATTTCACTCTACTCGTCACCCTGATCACTTTGGTATATATAACCCTTTATCTGACTCTTTTAGTTTTAGGATTTACAAACAACCGTTATGTGAACAAAACTATAATACTCTCCTTAGCAACATTGTTGCGAGAGTATAAAAAGAGGCTGGAATTATTGATTGACAACTCTTGATTTTTGAACCATTCGTTTATTTCATTGATTCTTCGTGAGTTTTTCGCCACATATTCAATCAATATCGTCCGTACCTCCGTATCGCCTGATTTAGCTCCATGTGACTTGTCGCTATTCAGCAAACTCAAGCGACCGCTCCGGGGAAGCCGTTTTGAATCAATTGAAGGCATTGAACGTGAATCGCTACGCGCATTGAAGTCTATTCTGGAAATTGGTTTTAACAACTGTTTCGAGGATTATAAGAACCTATGGCAAAAGTGTATTGGGGCCAAGGGAGGTTACTTTGCCGAGACGACATAGATTTTGAAATATAAATTAAAAATTTTAAAATTATAGTAGTATGTGGTATATGTATGAGAGCTGGGAAAATCCGTGAACTCATTTTAACAATTTTTTGATTATAATACATACAGACAGAATTAAAATTCCGCAAGGTGTTTATTTTTATTAAAAATTATTGATTTCTGGTAAGGGTGTGTTTCAAAGTTGTGGTTCAAAATATATTAAAATGTATTATTCAAATTTTTTAATGAGGAAAAGCTGCAGCTGTATACCTACCCTTCGCAGCTACATTTTTGACCTTTGTCGGCCTGGAAAGATGTGCAAAAAAATTTCGAATAAGGAAAAATGCTCAAAAAAAAAATAATAATTTGTATGTCCTCAAACATATACGGAATTTTGAAACTATATCCAATGTTGCACGCAAAGAAAAACCCGAAAAATAGACCGCAGAATAAAAAATATCTCGTGAAGAGACCCAAAAAAGAGTTCCACTGACATTCTATATGAAATTCAAGGTGAATACAAGGGAACAATTGCCCGGCGTTTGGTGAAATCTGGACTTCACGGCAGGTAAGCACGCAGGAACCCACTTCTGACTAAAATTCGTAGAAACGACGCGTAGACTTTGCCAACTCTTATTGGTCTAAGACAACAAATCAACGGAGGCATGTCGTTTGGAACGATGTAACAAAAATTAATCGCTTAGGTCCTGATAGTCGAAGGTATGTTCGCCATCCAATAATTCAAGTCAACAGTGATTTTTAATGAAAATTCTGTCAATGTTTTGGAGTGGGAATCGTCAAGCCCAGACTTAAATCCTATAGAACATCTCTGGGTGATGTTAAAAGAGTTGTATGCAGCAAAAATATCCCAGATATGGATGTTCTTTTTGATGAAATTAGAACGGCATCGCAAGCTCACCATTAGTGCCCTGTCAGAGTCTTATAACGTAAATTCGAAAACTCGCAACGTCGACTCATCAGTTGTTGTCATCGTCCATGCCTCTGCACCATATAGCAGGACGGGAATTATAAGTGACTTATAGAGTTTGGTTTTTGTTCGTCGAGAGAGGACTTTGCTTCTCAATTGCCTACTCAGTCCGAAGTAGCACCTGTTAGCAAGAGTTATCCTGCGTTGGATTTTCAGGCTGACATTGTTGGTGGTGTTTACGCTGGTTCCAAGATAGGCGAAATTATCTACATCTTCAAAGTTATGACTGTCAACAGTGACGTGAGGGCCAAGTCGCGAGTGCGACGACTGTTTGTTTGACGACGGGAGATATTTCGTCTTGCCCTCATTCACTACCAGACCCATTTGTTTCGCTTCTTTATCTTCCTTAAGGCACTCGTCTGGGGGAAAACAAAATTAAAGAAAAAAAAAGAATAAGTTTCATAAACGCGCCGCAAGGGGTCCTTATCTTCGACTGACCACGTCACGGAATCGTATATTACCACGTTTGATCACAATCAGTCGATTACGTGTTATTGATATTGACCTGGTCCTGCGGGAAACTCCGCATAAAAAACTATAACGTGGTCAATGAATTGCTCCTTAAAGGCTTTTATTTCCGTTTAAGGCTTCCTTGACTAATTTTCTGCATAAACATTTAATTTTACTTACGTTTAGAGATAACAAAAATATTAATTTATTGAAATATCAGAAAATCATGACATAGCAGTTATAATTTTTTTTTTTTCAAAACAGTCTTCAATTGCTTTTGACTCCATATTTTGACCTCACAATGTTGATAAAGGTCTTAGCCTTCGAACTATGCATTATCATTTATAAAACTAGCTGACCTTGACATGAAGAATGGAGGGAGCAGTAACCAAATCAATTCGACATCCATTTTCATGCAATCAGGACCCCAACTGTGTATCTTGCAGTATGTTACATTGAATATTTTCCATGGTCGCTTATCCAATGACCTTTACATTGATGTAATTGTAACTGTTTAATGATAAGAAACCAACAAAGTAGAAATTAGTGAAATAGATAATTAGTGTCATACGTTGCCTCATTGCATGTATCATATACTATACATATGTACGTGATTGAGTGCAATACTTGATTCAAACACGTTTCATAGCCTATTATTAAACAAGAACAAGAAAAAACGTTAACTTCGGCTGCACCGAAGCTAATATACCCTTCACAAATGCATTTCTTTTAGTAACTATGTGTTCAGTTTGTATGGAAGCTATATGCTATAGTAATCCGATCTGAACAATTTTTTCGGAGATTACATTGTTGCCTTAGAAAATAACCTGTGCCAACTTTTGTGAAGATACCACGTCAAATGTGAAAGTTTTCCATACAAGAACTTGATTACGATCGTTCAGTTTGTATGGCAGCTACATATATGTTATAGTAGTCCGATATCTGCAGTTCAGACAAATAACCAGCTTCTTGAAGAGAAAATGACGTTTGCAAAATTTCAAAAGAATATCTTAAAAACTGAGTTCGTATACATATATACAGACAGACGGACAGACAGACAGACGGACATTGCTAAATGGACTCAGCTTAACATACTGATCATTTATATACATACTTTATAAGGTCTCCGACGCTTCCTTCTGGGTGTTACAAACTTCGTGACAAACTTAATATACCCTGTTCAGGGTATATGTAACTTCGGTTCAGGGTCTAAAAAACAGGACAAATGGTTTTTTCAGCAAAATCATTTATTTTATTCAAAATAGTCTCCTTCTGCTTCAATACAGCATTTTGCATGGTCCAAAAGCATGTTGAACGAGTGTTTTAGCTCGTTGGCCGGTATGGCCGCCAGTATGCCGGTGCAAGCCTTTTGAATGACCTCTGCGGGTGCATAACGTTTTCCTTTCATGGGCAAATAAATTTTTCCGAAAAGGAAGAAGTCGCATGGTGCCATATCAGGTCAAATAATCGGTCACAAGCGTCGATCGATGAGACGGCGCATTATCGTGCAACAAACGCCAACTTTCATCTTCGTGATATTCGGGCCGAACACGTCGAATATGGCGCACCAAACGCTTCAAAACTCCAAGGTAGAATACCGCATTAACGTTTTGGCCGGGTGGAACAAATTCTTTGTGGACAATACTCTTGGAATCATAAAAACAAATCAGCATTGTCTTCACTTTTGACTTCTCCAAGCGCGATTTTTTGGGTTTCGGCTCGCCCGGTGCCTTCCATTCAGCACCCTGGTGTTTCGTTTCGGGATCATATTTGACCATGGTTCGTCACCAGTCACAATTTTGTAAAGGAAGTTTTTGTCCTTTTTGATCTCTTTAATGATGTCCTTCGAATGTTGGATTCTGAGCAATTTTTGGTCGTCAGTCAATTTGTGCGGAACAAACCGTGCACACACCTTTCGTAAGCCCAAATGTTCGGTCAAAATGCGATAATTCGATGTTCTGGAGATGTTCAATTCCATTTCCATGAATTTCAGTGATGATTTCGGCTGATTTTTGATGAATTCACGCACAGTTTCGATGGAATTTCCGGTGATCACGGATTTTGATTGGCCCACATGTTGATCGTTATTTATGTCCTCACGACCATTTTGAAAACGTTGAAACCACTTGTGCACTCTGCTACGGGATAGGCAATCATCGCCATAAACTTGTTTCATCAATTGAAATGTTTCGGTAAAAGTTTTACCAATTTTAAAACAAAATCTAATGTTGGCTCTTTGTTCGAAGCTCATTTTCGCACCGATAACACAAACATACTAACACTTAAAACGCAATAACTTCACTTCCAATCAATGAAATGTCATGAAATTCTCACTGGACAATCGATAAAGATAGCAGATTCTAACGCACCAGTCGACATATAGATCGCGCCACCAGGGGGTGCTATAGTAATCGGATCTAAACGATATCTTCGGAGAAGGCACTATTGCCTTTCGTGAAGATACCTCATCGACACAAGTACTTTATTCCGATCGTTCGGTTTTTATGACAGCTTTATGCTATAGTTGTCCGATATCGACAGATTCTTGGTGAGAAAAAGACGTGTGCAAAAATCAGATTGATATCTCAAAAACTGAGACACAGCTCATCGCCATTTTTATATATACCTTATACGGTCTCCGATGTTTACTTCTGGGTGTCATGACAAACTCAATAAACCAGAAAAAGTTCTCTCCTTTTTCACAAGAGGTGTTGCTTAGACTCACGTTACTTAAATGTTTTATTTATTCTATGTTGGTAATATGTTGTGTTATAGTTCATTACAATCTACCACCTTTATATGAAATCACATACTACTACTTTACCAATACCCAAATTTGGTATAAGATTATTTTAACATTCGCATATTATAGTGCGAAAATAAGCGAAATCAGATAAGAACCACCCGCAAACAACAAAATTTTTGAATTTCATATGATGCTTTCACTTCCTAGTAAACAAATCAAGAACCAATGAATATATCTGGATAACATTTTTTACGAATTGTGCCTTTGAGGTACATATGTATGTCACTTTATGACTACGCGAACTATAATTATTCAAAAATGTAGATACCGGAAATGTGGACACCACAGCCTATGGCTGACTTTTTGACGAAAATCGGTCAGTGTATGAATTATCTTAATTAAATTTAGTAGACGTATTTTTCTCCTAACGAAGCATCTATGTGCCTAAATTGCATAAATTCAGAGGAAAACATTCCCAAGCCCTTTTATAACTTATGTATTTATATCAGGATTTTCAAACGTCCGTTTGATTTTACGCCTTATATATTTGTTGATAGTACCTTGACGAAACCCAGAGATAATCTCTTTCTGTTAAATGTAGTAATGCCAAATTTAATAAAATCGAGTCAATACTACAACTATTTCTCATACTTGTTTTACCTTTTAAAAATTTTTCAAACTTCCGGTTTGCATTATACCGCATATAGGGTCAATACCATTAATTTTGGTTTCCTGGTTGACTAGATGGTATGAGAGGCTTTTAACTGAGCCGAAGTCGAAATTAAACAAAGATCGTGGCACTGCCCACTTTTAGGTGAAATCATATATCTCGACATCCGCCAAAAAAGTGCTATCATTTTCAACAAAATGTGGTACGTGACATTACTAAGAGATTCTTATGTTATCTTATAGTGTGAAAACAGGCGAAATCAGACTACAGCCACACCTACTTCCCATTTAACGCAATTTTAAATTTCATTTCAAACTTTCACCACAAATCAAGAATGAATTAATATATCAGGATAAAATTTTGCACGAATAGTGCATTTGAGGTGTGCCTCCTTATGACTAAAAATTGTGTAAATCGAACTAAAACTGTTCAAGCTGGTAGGTACTCAATAAATGGACCCAGTGTTTATAGTTGACTTTTTATCGAAAATATTGGTCAATGTGTCGGATTTATAATTGAAATTCAGAGAGAATCCTTTTTTGATAGTTCTGCAGTTCTGCTTCAAGCAAGTCCCTGAGAAATAATTTCTTGATGCTTATCAAGAGGCATTGTAAATTATGTAGGTTCTTCATCCGAAATCGAAATTAGTCCGACAAGTGGATACAACTCAGATTGCGGAAACAAAACATTGTGGGCGTGGCAGTGGGCCGATTTTGCCCATCTTCGAACTTAACCTTCTTATGGAGCCAAGAAATACGTGTACCTAGTTTCATCAAGATATCTCAATTTTTACTCAAGTTACAGCTTGCAAGGACGGACGGACAGACGGACGGACAGACACACATTCGGATTTCAACTCTACTCGTCACCCTGATCGCTTTGGTATACATAACCCTATATCTGACTCTTAGTTTTAGGACTTACAAACAACCGTTATGTGAACAAAACTATAATACTTTCCTTAGCAACTTTGTTGCGAGAGTATAATAATGGCCCAATATTCGCTCGACATAATCGCCAAACAGAGTCTATAATTCGAGTAACCAAGAATCAGTTTTGCCTCACGTTTACTCTAGTAGATTCTGCGCATTCAAGAGCTGTGTGAGGCAGAGTATCGAAGGATATCTGAATGAATCATTTTATGGAAAATTTTCCGAAAGGATCTAAATTTGTGGGCTTACAAAATCTAACTCGTGCAAGAATTGAAGTCGAACGTGTTGAACAAAGCGCACGTTCGGTGAATGGGTGCAAAGTGAGATGGCTAATTTTCACAAGAACATGTTGTTCAGCGATGAAGCTATCTTTTGGTTGAATGGATACGGTGATAAACAAAATTGTCGCATTTGGTGTGCTCTATGGACGGATGGAATCGTTAGTCTATATTTCTTTAAGGTAGTAGTCTGGTAACTTGGCTTCGAAAAATCGTAAACTTTTTTTTGCTTAAATTGAAAGTACAATGTCTTGAGAATATACTGTGAAAATTTCAGACAGAAATTCGGTCCAGGTCCTAACTTTTTTTCTACTTAACCGATTTCTTTCAAATTTTAACAGGCTGTTCTACACACTTATAGTTCTCGTCGGTACTAACGAGAATTTTTTTCACCCCTAACTTTTTATTTTACAACCCTTTCTTTGCTAAAATAAAAGGACTTTTTTTCAAAGTCCGCCATTTTGTTATTTACCCTTGAAATTTAACTTCAGTAGTTCCGACCAGAATGACATATCTATAGATTAAGAATAATCAAGAATATTTGATTTCAGATAACGTCAAGAGCCAAAATCACCCGGGCCACCCACGTGCTTTTGTTTTTGAGGTTCCAACTTCGAGTGACAATAATAATAGTAATAAAGTATTAAATTTTTTCAAATACATTTTTTTTTATATTTCAATATGTAAATAAAAACACTCTAAATATTCAAGATAATTAATTTTTATTTTCCTATAAAAAACCACCCTCTAAAGAAGTCATGAAAATAGGCATAAGTTACCAGACTACTACCTTAAAAATGAAGCCGGCCATAATATTACAGTCAATGTGGAATGCTATAGAGCCAGGTTAATGACTTTTTCGTGGTTGAGTTGGGAGGATGTTGATGTGAACGACATTTGAATCCAGCAAGAAAGCACTGCAGGTCATACAACGAAATAATCAATTTATTGAAGGAAACTCTTGGCAAGCGCGTTGTGTCACAAGTTGTGGGCCAGTGGCGTGGCCTCCAAGATCGTGCGATTTAACTTCGCTGGAATAGTTTTTGTGTCGCTTATTTACGTAGATAAGCTAGAGATGATTGACGCCGTAGAAGGAATATTCATTGTCGGAAATCATTTTAAAACAGAATGCCAACCCTTACCTTTAAAAAAGCTACGTTCTTGCCTACAAAATTAATTTATATACTTTTTATTCCTTCTTGAAAACCACATGTCTAAAAAAACACATTTTACGTTGCTTACGAAGTCATAAAATAATTTTTTTTTAAAGTAGCTATTTATTTATATCCTACTGTGCCCAAAAAATAAGGTGACATTTGAGTTTAAACTGCGCGCGTCGAAGGAATTGGAGAATTATTTTTTTTTAGGTTGGTAGTACTGTCAGTCACATTTATGTCAAATTTCATGTCAAAATATTCATTAGTGTTTGAGATACGTGTCGTTTTGTGAGCTGCTAAAAGTAAGTTTTTCGTTTTTTGCGATGTCGAAATTTGTTGAGCAAAGAATTTGCATTAAATTTTGTTTACGGAATCAATTTTCTGCTGCGGATACGTTGAGGATGGTGCAGAAAGCCTTTGGTGATGATGCTATGTCTAAAAAAAGTGTTTACAAGTGGTATAGTGAGTTCCAAGCCGGCCGTGAACGTGTCGAAGACGAAGAGCGTCCAGGGCGACCATCAACCTCAACCGACGAAGCTCATGTTCAACAAATCAAAGATTTGGTGTTGAAAAACCGTCGATTAACAATTAGAGACCTTGCTGATGAAGTTGGCTTATCGAAAGGCTCAGCCAATACCATTTTGAAGGATGTTTTGGGCCTCAAGCGCGTCAAATCTCGACTGGTACCGAAAACATTGAATTTTTTGGAAAAAAGGCGTCGCGTTGAAGTGTGAAACGATGCTTTTCGACTATCAGGGTGTCATGAAACGCATTATAACTGGCGATGAGACTTGGATCTATGCTTGCGACCCCGAAACAACCGATCAATCGAGCGAATATCGTGCCAAAAGAGAGCCGAGACCAAAAAAATCGCGCCAAAGTCGCTCAAAAATCAAGGTCATGTTGACTGTTTTCTTCGATTATCGTGGTGTTGTGCATTATGAATTCCTTCCAATGGGTCAAACAGTCAACAAGGAATATTATTTGAACGTTATGCGTCGTTTGCGTAACGCTATCCGCCTAAAAAGGCCGGAATTGTGGAAGGACAATTCTTGGTTTTTACACCACGATAATGCACCATCCCATACTGCCCTCGTAATTCGTGATCATTACGCCAAAAACTCAACCCATATCGTTCCGCAACCACCGTATTCACCTGATCTGGCGCCGTGCGACTTCTGGCTGTTCACCAAGCTCAAAAGATCGCTCCAGGGACACCGTTTTTATACGATAGAGGAGATTCAAGCCGCAGCGAAGACGGCACTGAAGGCCATCCCGGAAAGTGACTACAACCAGTGTTTCGAAGATTGGAAAATCCGTTGGCATAAGTGCATTGCATCGGGAGGGGATTACTTTGAAGGGGATGAAATTGATTTGGAAGAATAAATAAAGAATTTTCAAAATAAATACAATGTCACCTTATTTTTTGGGCACTGAGTATGTACATGTATTATACAAGTATATATATGTTGATGACCCAATGTAATAAATGACTTAAGTTTATTTCCCAAAATATCGGTAAAAAGTAGGAAATCAGGTGGTCTATTTGCATATTAATATAATTTTTTTCTTATTTTCATTTTTATGTGAATGGAAAAAGCAGCAGTTATTTACATTAATTATTAATGCATATGGGAACTAGTTGAAAATTTTCACAGTATCATCCTGACATTGTGACACAATTATCTAAGCTTGTTATACGCTTGATTTCAATTGGGTCAACTTTGTGACAACCATAATGACGTTTGCTTTAATTGACGCGTAGACACTTGTAAATAAATATGTATAAAATAAAACTTACAAACAGTGGCGATAATTAATATGGAAAGCCAAGTAATAAATTTCTGGGTCAACTCCTACTAGGAACCCGGCTCTTCCTTGCGTGCTTTCCAATGCTTACACGCCAACATCAAACATGCAGTCAATATTAGTGCAGCCAAGACACTTTAATAATATTGATATTTTCATAGAAAAATGACGCCTTTGACCTTGGCTGATTGTGGAAAATGTGTCTTAACGATTGCTTGCGAGCGCTGACATCGTTAAGGAGCAGAATGAGGATCTACATATGCATGCATCTATGTGTGTACATATTTTAATTTCAATATATTGATTTGTTACCCCATTGTTTAGTGACACATAGTACGAGTACGTACTAAATACACATATCTACATACATATGTACTTAAGTAGTAAACAATATTATCGCAGGCGCTGAAAGCAATAAAAAGCAATTCAGTTGCACCGAAGCTAGAATACCTCTCATAAATAAAACAAACTTTTCCAAGGACCTGAGTTTAGTTGCTCCATTTGTATGACAGCTAAATGCAATAGTGGTCCGACCTGAGAATTTTTTTTCGGACATTGTACTGCTGCTTCGGACAATAGTCCATGTCAAATTTCTTGAAGATATTTCTTCAAATAATAAAGTTTTCGATATAAGAACTTGAATGTGATCGTGCAGTTCATATGGCAGCTATATGCTATTCGGTATCGACGGGTTCGACAAATGAGCAGCTCTCTCCCAGTTTCATTCGTTACCATAGTATGCGGTTAAAGTCAACCGGAAGCTCTAAAATCCTTAATATTAGGTATATAATGGCTTAGTGAAATATTAGACCAGTTCAACCCAATTTGGATAGACAGACAGTCTATTATCAGATATACAATCTGCGTTCCGAAGTAAACAGCACTTAAAAAAAAAAGCAGAACAAATCGTTTTTTGGCAAAATCAATTTATTTTATTCAAAATAGTCTCAACCTGCTTTAATACAGCTTTTTGGACGATCCAAAAGCATGTCGAAAGAGTGTTTTAACTCTTTGGCCGGTATGGCCGCCAGTACTTATGCCGATTTAAGCCTTTTGAATGGCCTCTACGTCTGCATAACGGTTTCCTTTCATGGGCAAATGCATTTTTTCGAAAAGGAAGAAGTCACACGGTGCCATATCAGGTGAATACGGGGAGTGGTTAATGGTTTAAATGTGATTTTTTTTTCAAATAATCGGTCACAAGCGCCGATTCAAATCTTGGATTCTGAGACAATTTTTGGTCGTCAGTCAATTTGTACGGAACAAACCGTGCACATACCTTCCACGGGATAAGCAATCATCGCCATAAACTTGTTTCATCAATTGAAACGTTTCAGTAAAAGTTTTACCAATTTTAGAACAAAATTTAATGTTGACTCTTTGTTCGAAGCTCATTTTCGCATCGATAACACAAACATACTGACACTTAAAACACATTAACTTCACTTCCATTCGATGAAATGTCATGAAATTCTCACTGGACAGGCGATAAAGATAGCAGATTCAACGCACCAGTCGACATATAGATGGCGCCACCAGGAGGTGGCAGATCCAAAAGTCCTGTTTACTTTGGAACCCACCTTGTATTATTCTCACCTAGTTACAATAATAATTTCATAAATTGACCGACATTTTCGGTAATATAATGGGTTGTCAAAAAATCTTGCGGTATTTTTATTGATTTTTTTTTTTTTTTTATTGAAATTGAAGTGAATTTTTGATGACTCATGCCCAGCTCTTGACCGATGCTACGGCTGCTACTATGCCGGTCTCTTTCGACCAATTCAGCGATTTTATTGCAATTTTCGACGACAGGCCTTCCGGAGCGTGGCGCATCTTCGACCACCTCTACACCAGAACGAAAACGTTGAAACCATCGTTGTGCGGTGGAAATAGAAACTGTATAGGGTCCATAAACTGCACAAATTTTATTGGCGGCTTGAGATGCATTTTTGCCTTTATCGTAGTAGTACTGTAAAATATGCCGTATTTTCTCTTTATTTTGCTCCATGTTTGCGACGCTATAACTCACGAATGACTTAAAAGAAACGACAATCAATCAAACACGTGTTAGCGCGTGAAATGAGCTTTCCAAAAAGGTATAGCATGACCCGATGCGACGAATAAAACTAGAACTACGCGCTTTCAGCGCCAACTAGCGAAAATACCGCAAGACTTTTTTGACAACCTTTATTATTCATGCGCACTGTGGTCCACATATTCGGTATCTGGAGACTTAAATCATTTTTATCTAATTTTGTCAATTTTTTGTCATGAGAAGACAAGCCTTAGCACAGATAGTGCCTAGTGCCCGATATATTCATTAGCGTTTCAGCTAACGGTGACTTTAGTGACCTTAAACCGGGCTTCCTGGAAGTTGCTATGTACTTTCATTAGAACCATCAGGCATCCGTCTAGCACCACCAGCAACACGACAATTCTCCGGAGCTCATTATGATCGATTTTGAAAGCGCGCATTTCGTTTTTCACAATTTGACGGCCTCTAGCGACCAGCGACCGTCTAATAGGTGGCCCACATGCTTTGGATCGCCTAGTAGATGCTCTGTGTTTCCATTACCACAATCAGTCTGCCGTTTATGGTTAGCAGAAGTGTAGAAATTGCACTTTGATCGATACGGCGGTCTCCTGTGGGCGTGGCAACAGTCCGATAAACCATTTACAATACCGTTCTCTCAATTTAACCGAAGAACATGTGTACAAAGTCTTATGAAAAGTCTGGAAAAGATATGAGAAACATAGTAAGATTTTGTTCATAATTTTAATATAATTTTATCAATTTATGTTTCAAAATCGTCGTCCCCCTCAAAATAATCTCCTTTGACCCTAATACACATGTGCCAACGTTTTTTCCAATCATCGATTTCCGGAATAGCCTGCAATGCGCGTAGCGACTCACTTTTAATGGCTTCAATGGACTCAAAACGGTTTTGTCGAAGCGGTCATTTGAGTTTACTGAATAGCCAAAAGTCACACGGAGCTAAATCGGTGGTTGCGGCATGATATTGAGCAAAAATTTAGCAAAAAACTCACAAAAAATCAATGCAGTATGGAACGGTGCATTAACCAATGTCTGTCCATAATTACGTCCTCTGTTTAGGAACAGCTCCGCGCAAATGAAGTATAACTCTCAAATAGTATTTTGGCCGGTCAGAAGGAATTCGGAGTGCACCACACCTTGATAATTGAAGAAAACTCCCAACATAACCTTGATTTTTGACCTGCTTTGACGTGGATTTTCGGCTTCGACTCACCTTTGCCACGATATTCGATATTGATCGTCTGTTTCCGGGTCGTAAGCATTAATCCAAGACTCATCGCCAGTAATAATACGTTTCATGACATCCTGGTAGTCGGAAAGCATTGCTTCACAGATGCTATCGCTTACTTCTCTTAGTTTCAAATAAACTTTCAAAATGGTTTTCGCTGATGCTTCCGATATTGCAACGATGCCAATATGATCTCTGACTGTTAATCATCGATTCGCAAGCAACAATTTCCTCATTTTTGAGGTGTTGATAATCAGTTGATGATGATGGCCGAGCTGGACGTGGTTCGTCGTCAACGCGTTCTCGACCCTATTTCAGTAATTTGTACCAACCACAAACACTTGCTCGCGACTAACAATTGTACCGAAGGAAGAATATTAATTATTGTCATAATTATTATTTCATAGAGTTGGCATTTGGCAACGAATTAAATTATACAATAAATAAAAAGAAATTTTTATTGGTTGTGATTAGAAATTTAATTCTTTTCAAAGGGTTGAGTTTAAGTTTTTACTGCTGTTCTCACCCTTATTAAATGTGAAGTCGGTACCTGTTATTGTGTTGTAATAAGACTAGATATATTTAGTGTATGAAAGGGTTATTATATTATTAATTAAAGTATTGCTATAGTGGTCCGATATTGGTGGTTCCGACAAATTGCAGCTTCTTGAAAAAAGGGTATATTAAGTTTGTCACGATGTTTGTAACACCCAGAAGGAAGCGTCAGATACCCTACAAAGTATAATATACATATATATAAATGATCAGTATGTTGAGCTGAGTCGATTTAGCCATGTCCGTCTGTCTGTCTGTCCGTCCGTCCGTCTGTCTGTCTGTATATATACGAACTGAGTCCCTCAGTTTTTAAGATATCGTTCTGAAATTTTGTAAACGTCATTTTGTCTTCAAGAAGCTGCTCATTTGTCGGAACTGCCTACAACATATAGCTGCCATACAAACTGAACGATGGGAATCAAGTTCTTGTATGGAAAAATTTCACATTTGAGAATGTATCTTCGCAAAAGTTGGCACAGGTTATTTTCTAAGATAATAATGTAATCTCCGAAAAAATTGTTCAGTTTCAATTTTTACAATGAAATTTTTTTGTTTCGTTCATTTACGAGCACGTGTCAATTTAATACGGGAATAGTTGTAAATAAATATTCAAGTTACCGTTAGTAATTATAAGTTCTATAAATGGCTATCTACCTTCGATATCGAAACATAAATGTATATATAATTGCATAACGCGGCGTGAAAAAAATATTGATCAGTGGAAATTATTTATAGCGACGATAGAAGGACAAAGCGGCGACAATAAAAGAATAATTTATTATTGTAACTATTAAATCGACACGCTTAACAGCAGATTTAGTAAATACATTTTTATAGTAATTAAATATGTATTACATATACATTTGTTTGTAAGCAATGTATTCAATAGATGCGTGACTTGTACAATGCGATTGGCTCTGAGCATAAAAATGGATTTTAGTAGCGCTTAGGACTCAGCCGATAACGGTTAATAACCGAATGTAGTTTTGGTATAGACGCTACTTTTCATTGGAAGCAGATGTATGAATATTTACATTAATCTGCGGTGACCCGGCTCATAAGACGTTCGACTTTAAGAGTAATTCTATGTAGAATTCTTGACAAGTAAAAAGTTTCAACAAAAAGTTGAATAATAGTTTTCAAGTTAGGCCTATGAATAGTGAATGGAATATCAGTTCAAATAGTTATTTTATTACAAATTCGTGAAAGGGAATCTATAAATTGAAGCGATTTATTTTATTTCTAATCCTAAATATTATGATCAAGTCAGCTAGCTCGTAATTCATAGTTTTTGTGGATTGTAGCGGTAGATTCTGCTTGCTCAAATTCTCTTTAAGGGGGTAGTAAGGTATTTTTTTTTTGCATTTTTATTTTATTTAATTTTATATTAATGTACAATATCTTAAGATTATTTTGTGGAAATGTGAGAGCAATTAAAGCAAAATTGACGGAGATATACACTTGTAAGTCTTCGCCCTCCGATTTGATTGTGAGCGGCTGTGAAACTTTAAGCGCGTTTTCTGACACTTCACTTTTTCGAAGCCGGTGAACTCTGTAGCTCAAATTCTACTGAACCGATCCTTTTGAAATTTTGCATAGTCTTTCTTTACATAAATTGTGAGGTAACGCTGTCGAGTTTTTTTTTTTAATTTTAACTTATTTTTAAACAACAAAATTTCTGATTTTTTTTGGTGAAAAATCAGTATTTTGAGTTCCGAGCGTTGTAAAAAATTTAAAAATCATTAAAAAAAAACTCGACAGCGTTACCTGAGAAAACTTATGAATTAATCAAATCAATTTGGATTTTTAATTTCAAATGATCCAGTCATGAGTTATGCAGTTCACCGCGAATCAATTTTTTTTGGAAGGTCTGCGAAGATTCTCTGTCACCGGCTCATTTTTTAATATTTTTCTATGAAACTTTCACAGAATATTCTTTAAATATCATATAATTATGCTATAATTATACAAATAAATAAATATTGATTGTATCTTTAAAAAAAATTATTGAAAATATGCTTTTTTCGCTCGAATTAACCTTACTACCCCCTTAAATGTTGTTGCATTCATCTTAACAACTTCTAGCTGCCATATTTGAATAACGCTTTTGGTAGACGATGAGTTCTGAATAATTTACGGTTTTTAAAGAGCAGAAAGAGCTAATATATTTCAACTTTTTTATTGGTGTTGGGTAGTTGAAAGTGAATTCTAACTTTTTCCAGATTTGAGATCAACACTTTATGTTATTCTAATTCTTAGTTTCAGCTAGGTTAGGTTAGGTTAAATCACTGACCGCTTAGGTGGAACTCTCACTTGGACTTTGTCCTTTGTGTAGCAATTCGAACAAAACTCATTTAGTTAGATATCAGCGATTGGCAAAATGTCCTGAAACTATCACAAATCTTCTCAGGTATTTTTTCTAAATCCGCTATTTCACTTATATGCCTAAAAGTATGGAATTCAAGGATCTTTTGTCCTAATCTGGCAAAGGCGGGACTTTCGATTAGGAAGTGTTGAGATCATTCTATTTAATCCTGTTAGAAACAGCTGATGCAGCTGGCATCCGGTAAGATATTCAAACTTACTGCTTCAATTTGTTCGGACAGCGTCCGCTGCTGGAGATAAGTATTCCAGATCAGTGGTTAGCATTTCATAACACTATTGTGCAAGTTGGCTTTATAAATACACTTATGCTTGTTATTCAGCGTTGATGAGGCAGTGACGAATGGCATGGCCGTGCCGCTAATGCAAATGTGTCCAGCACGAATTTTTTATGAATATGAATACATTTTTTCGTTATGAATTACATTTTTTATTTTATGTTATTTAAGTGAAAAACATCGCTGCTTTGCTATCGGAGTGAATAGTTATCGCTCTAAAGGAGACAGCGCTCCGGAGCTGTAGATCTACTGCTACATTTATAACAACATATATACTGATGAAAGCCGCCCGTCGAACACTCGCCAATTTTTTCGCGACTGTCGTCTTTTCCAGCGCTACACCATTAAAAAATTTCGTAGAACATTATATGCTTAACTATGTATTCATAGTGTCAAAAAACCACTCTCTGGTAATAACACCCACCAATATTCCCAATAGCTCCTCTACAGCAATAGAAGGCAACTGCTCTTTCCTGGAGTTTGTACTCCATTCCGCCACGATCGTTCAATCGCAGAAAAGTTTGAAGATGAGATGTTTAATGTTCGATTCATCAACAAGCTTTGTATTCGCTCGAATGTCCCCTTTTGAATGCTTTCTCGATATCGAAGAAGGTCCCCACTGCAAACTCCTTGTTCCTTATGGTCAAGACAAGACTTTGCAAGGCAGTGTCCACTGAGCAATAGGCCTGCCGTGTCCTTGAAAGTCGATATCTTGGAATATGGCTTCTTAAGTGCCGATCACTTAGTCTCTGTAACGTTTTCAATAAGAAACAGCACAGACTTGGCCGACACATACGATCTCTTACCGGTTTCCGGGATGAACGCAACCTTAATCTGCGTTCGTATGCAGCTGCTTTAGTAAATTTTTTAAGAACATTCTCAATAATTTAAGTATGTTGTGGATGTCTGTTAATTTTCAAAGCTACTAAATTTCGAAGTAGGCAATTACGTAGCTTGAGCGCAATAATTTGTAGAAGGCTACGAAGTAAAGCTTCTCATATAACTTACAACAGCACCAGGTTGAATTTGGCCTCATATATTATTATTATTATTTTTATTATGTACCTTTCGAATATTTTACGGCTTCCTTTTCAAATTCCAGCATAATGCCTTTTATTATAACGACTGACTGAAAATAATTGCGACAATTTATTCATACGTCTACGGGTGCTTCCCGCTTCAAGTATAATGAATCGTTATATTACACTCTCACAATTGGGTGATGGCACATACGGCACAGTGGTGTTAGCTCAACGCAAGGACACTGGCGAAAAGGTGGCTATCAAACGTATGAAACGAAAATATTACTCCTGGGAGGAGGCGATGAATTTGCGAGAAGTCAAGGTAAGACCTTTGTTAAATACTTTTTTCGCATATAATTACTTATACGAAATTCGTTTTGCAGTCACTTAAGAAACTCTCTCATCCTAATATTGTAAAACTGAAGGAAGTCATACGCGAGAATGACACGTTATATTTTGTTTTTGAATATATGAAAGAGAATTTATACCAAATGATTAAGGACCGTGACACACATTTGCCAGAACCGACGCTCAAAAGTATACTGTTTCAGGTAAGTTAATTTAAATATGCGTTGAAAGAGCTTAAGTCGACTCAAGCTAAGCGAAGAATTTTGATTTCCGGCGAAGCCCAGAAATTTTCTTTAATTATGTGAGTACAAGAAGCTCGGGAAGTTATTTAAGAAAATGTATGATCTCTCAAAAGAAATATTTCTCTTAATTATGGTATACATATAATCGATTTGCTTCTAAGATCATGAATCTCACAAATTGTAGTAATTTTTTTAAACTTGTAACCAAATCCCTTAATATATATATTTTATGTCCTTTTGACAAACAGGTACTTACCGGCTTGGCGTTTATGCACCGCCATGGATTTTTCCATCGTGACTTGAAGCCGGAGAATTTACTTTGCTCAGGACCGGAGCTTATTAAAATTGCAGATTTCGGCTTAGCACGCGAGGTACGTTCGCGACCGCCATTCACGGACTATGTGTCGACAAGATGGTGAGTGCATTTTTATTTCCCAACAACAATACTATCTGATAAAATTTGACCAGAACTGACAAAAAAACAATATATATTTTTTAAGAGCGTATTTAAATACAAATCTTTATTTGAAACGTTAGATTGGTTCTTTTACTTTTTGAAGCGTTTAAATGTTGACCGTTACGCGGTTATGGTCCAATTTTGGGCAACTTTTTCGAGCATTTCGGCCGGAATAGCAGCGAATGCTTCAAATGTCTTCTTCCTTTTGACGTAGCGCTAAAGGCGTTAAATGGCCCCATTGAGATGAATTCTAAGTTTTCCCTCAAAATGGCCATAGTATCGCGAGCTGTGTGGCATGTAGCGCCATCTTGTTGAAACCACATGTCAACCAAGTTCGGTTCTTCCATTTTTGGCAACAAAAAGTTGGTTAGCATCGAACGATAGCGATCGCCATTCACCGTAACGTTGCGTCCAACAGCATCTTTGAAAAAATACGGTCCAATGATTCCACCAGCGTCAAACCACACCAAACAGTGCATTTTTCGGGATCATCCCAAATGCGGCAATTTTGCTTATTTACGTAGCCTTTCAACCAGAAATGAGCCTTCGCTGAACAAAATTTGTCGATAAAATATTCCGGCCGAAATGCTCGAAAAAGTTGCCCAAAGATTGGACTTTCCGAATGGACCACCTAAGACGCAGCCGCGGTCATGAAATTATCGCGTTCGTTTCAAATAAAGAACCGAAAGCGGATGTTTCAGTCTCGAAAACAAAAAAAAATCAAAGTGATTCAAACTTTTTCTGCCTACAATCACTTAACGTAGATGCTTCAAAACGATCAAGTAGTATTCCTGATTAACCATTTGCCCTTTGCATCACCTTGATTTTTGACTGACTTTGACGTGGTTTTTTAGGTTTCGGCTCAGTTTTGGACCACCATTCGCTAGATTGTTGAACAGTTTCGATGTCATATTCATAAACCCACATCACGTGACCAGAAGTGATGATTTAAGTATAGAGTCTCTGCTACATTGCAAAGTATCTCTTTTGCGACCTCTACTCGACATCCTTTTTCAAAAGATTCAGATTTTTTTGGTATGAATCTAGCATTGGCACGCTTCACCCAAAGCATTAAACGAAATGTAACCAGTCGATTCATAAGCGATGTAGAGGTCCTCTGTTATACGTCTGATGTCAACATGACGATATTCAAGCACTGTTTTTTTAACTTTTCGATGTTATCATCATTAACAGTCTCGCATGAGGCAAGTTTTCGTTGACTTCACGACTTTCACTGAGTGCTTTGTACCACTTAAATACTTACGTTCGTGTTAAAAAAGACCTATTCAAATTTGATCAGATTAGTATTTGCAATTATGGTTATCTACAACATTCTTGTACTTTAAAGGTATCGAGCGCCAGAGGTACTGCTGCATTCCACAAACTATGGCAGTTCCATAGATTTATGGGCAATGGGTTGCATCATGGCGGAGCTCTACACATTTCGGCCACTCTTTCCGGGTAGCAGTGAAGTGGATCAGCTGTTTAAGATTTGTTCTGTTTTAGGAACGCCAGAGAAGGTATGCATAGGTAATATTTCAACCACAGTGGAGTCATAGCTATCTTATATTACCAGGGAGAATGGCCCGAAGGCTATAGACTCGCTGCTACGATACACTTTCGTTATCCGGAATGCATCAAGGTGCCGCTCAATACGATTGTGACACGCTGCAGTCAGGCGGGCTTGGATTTGTTGGAGGACATGCTGCACTATGATCCTGATAAGCGACCCACGGCACAGCAGAGCCTTAAATATGCCTACTTTCATGCGCTGAAACGTATCTCACCCACGGCGGCGGCGAAAGCCAACGTCAAACTTACGGCCAAATATGCGGCAGCGGCTCCTGCTGCCAATATAAATGCAACAACCAATGCGAATGCGAATACGAATGTCAATGGCAGAAATGCGGGGCAATTGCCGAATTTATCGAATAATGTGCTTCCGGTGCAGGAGAAACTACAAGCGGTTACCGAGCTGCTGCAGCAAGGTAATCGACAGCATAACAATACCAATACCATTAATGCCAATAACGCCGTAAATGCAACGTTGAACAACAACAACAATCGCGGGTATAACAATATGTATGCTAGACGTGCGATAATTCCATTGGCACAAAACCCCAACCAAATGCAAGCGCCCAAAATCAGTTTCCTGTCAATAAATGGTGGTGATGCGACACGCTCCACAATGCCGGTACAAATGGCAGCTGTAAATGCGCAACAAAACTCGCACACAAACAACGGCATGCCGGCGAATGCTATAAACAATGCCGCAAATCGGCAATTCCGTGACCAACTTGAAGATAATCTCTCGATAAAGAGCGGCTCCATACGCTACAATACAATACTCGCGCCCTCCAGTCACATATATCTGAACGGTGTCGGTGAAGCTGCGCTCCACAAGCGTTCACAGGAGAACCTCGCATTCACCGAGTCCATAAACGATATCTACTTGAATCGCAACACCGGTCAGTTGCAGCCGCCACAACCGGCAAATGTTTCTTTCAATAACAGCGCTAACCCTGTAGGAAATATTAAAGCCGGTGTCATCTATTTGGCGAATGGCCATCGAAATTATGCACTCTTTGAGACCGCCACGAAGAATGCTAAGAATTCGGCGAAAATTAATAACTATTACCTGCAGACACGTCCAAGCTTGTTGAACCTCGATGCAGTTGGTAAGGATGCGAAGGTCTATAATATGTTCTCCAAGGTGGTGCCCAAACAAGCGCCACCAAGCAATATAATTATGCGTAATGCATTCGAACCGAACGGAGACAGCAATGATTATACAAAAAATAATGAGCAAACCGTGGAGAAACCACTTTTCGAGCGTCTCGGTGGCGACAAAAAGTCGACCTTGCCGAACGGTCGAAATACGGAGCGCAGTAAGGACGATGAACTCGATCTTATATTAGGGTAAGTTTGTGAAGACAATTTTTAATAGAAATATTGCAATTTGATAGATACCAATAAGTTCTAAAGAAAGAACTCTCTAGGTTTGTGGATTCAGCAATTCCAACTAAGTCTTAGACTCATGCCATACTATAAACTACATTAATGCATTTACATAAGTAGACGTAACGAGACCCATAAGCACCAGACCACTGGAGGCCATACTTAGGCATCATTAGGCCCATTAAGCTCCCGAGTAGTAACCAATTAAAAACCTGATTTCTTCCAATTCATCTGCCCAATATTTCTGAAGTTTTGGCGTTGGCAGTCCCGGAAGATTTCCCGTCTTAACCGGCTAAAAACTATTCTTTGCCAAAGATAATATTCCAGCGCCTCTTCATGTGCCGCGAATGCTCTGCATTCCAATTCTAAGTTGCATTGCAATTTTCTGAAGGTGGTATCTTAAGTGCAGTGACCCTCTAGTGAAGACACCTACAATGTCACTAAGTTCACTACTCTAGAAGTGCACACCGTCAATACTACCACAAAGTACCTTGTGGTATTCGCCGTGTTGCTTGGGGTATTCCTCTAAGCTCCATTGGTTTAAACAACCCTTGAAGGAGCTGAGTGATCTAGTACTGCTTTTGGCCCGAATATGTTTCTGGCTGCTTCCGAGCAGGGCCAACTCCTCTGTCTTTTCGTTTCCTATACTATGACTGAGTTACCTAGTGACATATTAGTTATCTCCTCCTTGCATAACGTAACACAGTTATATTTAGTATAAGTGCCACGGATAGCCTTAACTGCTGTTTAATTCTTCCATAGAATGTTTATGAACTTGCTGGTTAGAGCAGAAGCCCACATGGCACCCTCTGTTTTGCCTACAATTTCTGCCTGAAATATCGAATTGTAGTTATTTAGTTTGAAGCTGCATTCTGTGTATGTAATGCCTGCTCCTGTTCCTTCCTTCACACTTCAATCCGTCGGTGAATATATAGATTTCGTCGTTGGAACTACCGATCATAGAACCATTGTTTCATTCTTCTCTACTGACGAATTAACATGTTGTTCCTAATGGATCTCCTGTCACATTACCAATTTAGCGCCAAATCGATTATAGTACCAAATAAACGAAAATAAATAATGCGATTAAACTCCAGAATTGCAGTTAAGCCCGCGTGTTTGATGCTGTTTATACTTTAGTTGCGTGTCATGACATTTATTCACATATCAGGCTTTCTAAAACCTACGACAGGCTGAAGAATATTTGAGAAGAATTTTCAAAGTCTGAAATAACCCCCAATGATTTGCAGATATGCCTTCACAGTTAATCATTTATTATCCATAACGATGGGTTTAGCTGTGTTTAGACCAGAGTAACCATCCCAGCAAATGGCAAATTACGTATCAGTGATATTGAATTGTACACACTTATAGAAGATAGTACCTTCCCTATTTAGTTCTGCAGCTCGAATTATTTTCTCCAAGAGCAGATTGAAGAAGTCGCACGAAAGAGAGTCGCCTTGCCTGAAACCTCGTTTGATATCGGACGGCTCGGAGAGGCATAAAGGCAGCTTCTTTTCATGCTGTCAAACGCAGCTTTGAAACCGACGAAGAGGTGGTGTCGATCCTTTTTTCAATGGCCTTTTCCACGATTTCGGCCATGGTGAAAACCTGGTCAGTTGTTGATGAGATCCAATTTGCTTGTTGGCGGTGGAATTTAATCTTTCACACAATACGCGATAGAATCTTATATGCGATGTTGAGGAGACTTATCCCACGGTAGTTGGCGGAGATTTTGTGAATTGGGCAGAGCACAGTTAAATTCCAATCGTCGGGCATGCTTTCGTCCGACCATATTCTACAAAGAAGCTGATGAATTATCATATGCTTCTTAGCAGTTATTCGCCGCCGTATTTAGATAGCTCGGCCGGCAATCCATCGGCGCCCCTCGTATTGTTGTTATTCGGACGGGCAATTGCTATTCGAAATTCTTCATGGTCGGGCAATGAAACGTCTGCTTCATTTTCATCGATTGGCGAATTGGGTTCACCTTCTCCTGTCGTTATACTTTCAGCAGGCTGAAAAAGTGTTCCCTCCATAATTTTAGTATGCTTTGGGCATCAGTCAATAGATCACCTCTGGGGATTATACAAGAGTATATGTTGTGGTCGTTTGTAACGTAGCGAGGTAGGCAGTTTGCTTTCTCTCCGCTGCGACACGGCACATCTCATCGTACCAGCTATGCCTTTTCCTATAATTAATGGTTTCGTTTGCAGTTGTACGTAAGGAGCTTAAATTGCCATATTACAGGAACATAAAATCCATACAAAACAGTCGATGGACATTAATGTCCGCGTTGGAAGTCTTGGCATATACAGATTTTAACCGGGTGGCGTCCATGTCACACTACGATGCAAACTATTCAGTTCACTCAAGAAAAACCATTTTTCTCTCTTTAAAAATTTACTCACACGTGCAAGTAAGGTTGACTTATGTCGTTCAAGTAGTTTGACTGACACTATTAACGCTCATAGAAAGATGTCTGAGTTTGAACCTGAGTCAAACTTTTCAGACTTCGGTATGTAAATAAGAGTATCATGTTGTGTTAATATATTATACATACGAATACTATACGTTATCTTGAGGTTCGTTACGTTCCTCTGACAATAAAACTTCTGAACATATTATGCTGTTGTTGTAATCATTATTTAGTATTCTTTTCCTTGTATCATATACGCTTCCCATTTCAATTTAAATTTATATCTGGTAATGGCGAAAAGTTTGTTGCTTAAGTCTTTTGTTCATCGATCTCTATGTAGATGGCGATTAAGACGTACAGATTATTGTATATTAGGAAGTTTATGTAAGAGGAAAAGTGAAAAAAAAAATTAAATATATAATAAAAATTTAATAAAAACGCCTAGACATTTTGAAAGTAGAATGAAATTAGCTAATCACAATAAATATTTTTAAAAGATGATTGTTATAATTTCTGTTTTCGATATTCGGATTTTATCGATTATAAAAAATATTAACAATTCGGTTATAAACTGATTAATTTCTGATAAAATTAAATTCAGTTTACTTCTATAATATATATTATATATTCAAGACATATGTATATGGTGCATCGGTTATAGAAAAAATTAAATTGAAACTGAGCTTGGCGTGTTAAGCTCACTTGAAAAACCCGAAGGTCTCTGGCTCGATCTATGATTAACCGAACAATATTAGGCAACAAATTAAGTATTAAAAACCGTCTTTACTTCTGTATTTATGTATATACTAGCAGTTATGAACTTATTAGACTAACAATTAATTTTGTGTTAAATTAATATTTTTTACAGTTCGAAAATCAAAACATCAGCCAAACGTCAACGTCAACGCAATGGAAAAGCAAATATTTTGCTTGAAGATCTCTTCGGGCACCTATCGCTCGATTCGGATAGCGAAACAACAAAGTATCCAAATACAGTTCCATTAACGACGCAACAACAACAAACATTAGCGGAACGTAACTCCAATTTGCCAAATGGTTATTCCAATGAGACTTCATTGACGGAGAAGAGTAAGATGTACATACCTAGTAGCATTGAAGTAAATAACGGTAGTTATGCTGACTCGCTGTCAACAAATGCGTAAGTAAGCCATAAACTACCATATTACACTTTTTGTAGATCTGCGCAAATCGAAAAATATAAACTAATTTGGAGACTTTTGAAATTTGTGGACAGTCTGTGTCTGGCATTGAGCGGTATAATTTCAAATTAATTAATTAATTATAAAAAAGGGTTAATTAATATTCTAAAAAGTAGAAGTATTATTTGCTTTACAAGCTCGATCCGATGAGAACTCAGCAATAGTTTTTTTAACATTTCTCTATAACAAGGTTTCCGAAATTCTCAAAAGTAGTCCGGTGCCTGTCTTCTTCAAGCTTGGCCGAAATAAAAATTAGTCGCATACGATGGATAGGACATTAGATCGTAACGCAATTCCAATAGCAATAGGCCGATAGTCAAAGTGTTAGACCGCGCGTTGTCATGATCGAACATGATCGTTCAGGGAGAATTCAGAATATGCCCTACCCGGTATTTTGCCTGCATTTCAATCCGCAGTCTGCCAATGCGACACTTTTATCATGTTACCTTCTCTGCTAACAGTTTTCGGGGCACCTGACCATGGCTCCCCAACGGCTGACGATTAAAACATTTTTTGACAGACGCCATCGCAAGAGAAGAGTCATTGTATGCATAATTCAAGCGTTTTCAATTTCATAGCGCAATTTTTAGAAAAGAGTATCGAAGCATCGACCGCTGTTGTTCTCTTTTATATTTATTGTTCATTTTTTTTTTCTAAAACTCCTCGATACCTCTGCCTCTACTCGCAGTCAAAACAAATGTTTTTATTTCTTTCCACAAAATTTGCAAACTTATCTGTTTTTTTCTTCTTTGGCACTACAGCACTGGGTCGATCTGGGCCGAGAATACACAAACCTCGCCGGTTACCTCTATTCTTTCCGAGATTTCACTAGTTGTACCCTCTAAGTGCAGACAGATCGCTATGCACTTGGTTGTTCCATTGGATTCTTGGGCGCCCTTGCTGCCGTTGTCTACCTATGAGTCTTGTATCGAAGGTCCTTTTCGCTGGGAAATCATCTTCCCTGCGAACGGCAGCCAACGCTCACGCGGATGGCTCCAAGGACCTTGCGGACAACAGTTGTATCGATTGCTTTAAGTCCTTTCTCGTATCGGTTCGTCATCGCCCAAGTCTTATTTTTCGCTTCTTTTTCTTGGTTGGAAAAGTTTGTGCTGGCGTCTTTGTTGTTAAAAATACGATGTTAATATCATCTGCGTATCCCAGTAGCGTTGAACTTTTAGAGTAGACAGTGCCACTGCAGTTAAGATGGGTACTAATTTTTTTGTTGAGGGTCTTCTTCAGGACATTACGTATTGAAAGAATGTGATGGATTTGACTGTGATGGATTTGACTGGTTGGGACTTGGTGTGGATTATCGCATTAATCTACTGGATTTAGCAAGATTTTGCCATTCGAAAATGACACTTGTTAATTCTACCCGGGAGTATCAACACCTATTTACTCTATACTATCAGAATCCAGGAACACTCCAAGAGCGTATTGCTTATATTCAGGAGCCCTTTCTGATGAGGGTTATCCATTTCGAGGTTCCCTACTCTTTTAAAAGAAAATGCACAGAAACTTCAAATTTAATAAAGAATGTTTATTATCATTCGAAAGAACATTCTTTGGCATTTAGCTTCAATTTCAGGCATCATGGTACTCTTCGTCCCAAATGTGGCAATTTTCGTTGTTTACAAATAGGGTTTGTCCGGAAAGTAATAGAACTGAGTCGATTAAAAAAAAAATTATTGAACCAATCGTTACAATTACTTTTAAAAAACTTTCAAAATAGGCTCCTTTTGCGTCGATGCAGTGCGATTTCCAAGCATTGAAGGCGTCATGGAAGCCATTCTCCGGAATACCTTTCAAAGCCGGGGTGTACGCTGCTTGGATTCCCTCTTTCGTTTTAAAATGCTTGCCTTTAAGACAAGGAAACAAAAAACATTCTGGGGGTCATATCTGGGTTGTTGGGCGGCTGCGGAAGTGTTGGAATACTGGCCTTGGTTGGGTAGTTGTTCACAAGAAGAGCGATGTGATCCGGGGCGTTGCCGTGGTGCAATTTCCAATCGGC
Source organism: Bactrocera neohumeralis (assembly GCF_024586455.1). NCBI lineage: Eukaryota > Metazoa > Arthropoda > Insecta > Diptera > Tephritidae > Bactrocera > Bactrocera neohumeralis. The sequence continues at coordinate 48,408,841 of NC_065920.1, read as the reverse complement.
TGCGATGTCTTGTCGGACCCATTTGACCTTTCGTTTCTCTTGAGGACTTCTACGTAAAACTTAGCGTTGACGGTCTGTCCAGGAGGAACAAGTTCATGGTGGACGATGCCTTTGCTGTCAAAAAAGAGCATCGTTTTCACTTTGGATTTGCTCATTCATCAGCGACCTCTTCCCGGCCGTCCAAAAAGGCCTGGGGGCACCGAAACAAACCACTTCTAGCTAAAGCAACATCTGGGCAAGCCTGCTTAATCATCTCAAACGTCTCTGTCGAAGATTTACCGAATTTCACACTGAATTTAATCGCCTACTTCTGCTCTAACAACCGCTGCATTTTCGGCTTTCACCACTCAGAAACACGTCGCACTGTGTTGCGGCTAGTGGAAAAGTAACTTTTCTCCGTTTATTTTTTTCAGTGTTTTTAATGATGCAATTTTGTCACAGACATTCCAAGTAAACAAAAAACACATAAAGCTTATTTTTATGTTGGCCCGTTGATTTTTAATTGATTTTAGAAGTCAAATATACAAAATTTTCACGAAAAGAGGGGATTTCAGGGCTGTATTCAAAATGATCTCATTTGATTTTGGTGACAGATATTTTGATTCGGAAAAAAAATCTGCCTTCGGACAAGTATCTTCTGTAAAACAAAGGAATGTTGTTTGAGACATTTTCTTATGCACCTTTTTTAGAGCGAAAACCCGACTAAAGGTCCATTTTTCCTTTAAATTTGGGTTAGGTAATCAATATCTAAAAAGTCCCAGAGAGTCCCAGTTCCAAACCACTACAGAAATGTTACATAATTTGTTTTCAACGAACTGTGAAAAAATCAGCTGCTCATACCTGCCCTCCTGGAAGTTATAGCGATTTTAGTATATCACTCTCAGTATTTATTCCATAGAAATAGAACGGAAATTCTCGGAATCACTTATTTTTTTTATTCTACATTTATTCTAGCACTCCACAAAAATGAGCATAACTCTCTTAAAACTGAAGCTATTGACTTCAAAGCGGTATCAAATTAAAGCTTTTATTGCCACCTTTTAAATAAGAAATGAAATAGATTTTGGTTTTCATCAAATTTCAGAGTTTTTCAACAAATATCGAAAAATCATGAAAATTTGACGTTTATAATTCTTGTTCGGACCACCCTATACTTTATTTAAAAAACTAATCATAGGGTATTTATCAGAAATAAAAGAAGAATTAAAATTAACGCAATTCCAATAGCAATAGGCATAGTCAAAATGTTAGACCGCGCGTTGTCATGATCGAACATGATCGTTCAGGGAGAATTCAGAATATGCCACCCGGTATTTTGCATTTCAATCCGCAGTCTCCAATGCGACACTTTTATCATGTTACCTTCTCTGCTAACAGTTTTCGGGGCATATTCAGGCTCCCCAACGGCTGACGATTAAAACATTTTTTGTCCGACGTCATCGCAAGAGAAGAGTCATTGTATGCATAATTCAAGCGTTTTCAATTTTATAGCGCAATTTTTAGAAAAGAGTATCGAATCATTGACCGCTGTTGTTCTCTTTTATATTTATTGTTTATTTTTTTTCTAAAACTCCTCGATACCTCTGCCTCTACTCGCAGTCAAAACAAATGTTTTTATTTCTTTCCACAAAATTTGCAAACTTATCTGTTTTTTTCTTCTTTGGCACTACAGCACTGGGTCGATCTGGGCCAAGAACACACAAACCTCGCCGGTTACCACTATTCTTTCCGAGATTTCACTAGTTGTACCCTCTAAGTGCAGACAGATCGCTATGCACTTGGTTGTTCCATTGGATTCTTGGGCGTCCTTGCTGCCGTTGTCTACCTATGAGTCTTGTATCGAAAGTCCTTTTCGCTGGGAAATCATCTTCCCTGCGAACGGCAGCATCAAATATGTCAAGGACCTTGCGGACAACAGTTGTATCGATTGCTTTAAGTCCTTTCTCGTATCGGTTCGTCATCGCCCAAGTCTTATTTTTTCGCTTGTTTTCTTGGTTGGAAAAGTTTGTGCTGGCGTCTTTGTTGTTAAGGAATACGATGCCAATATCAACTGCGTAACCCAGTAGCGTTGAACTTTTAGAGTAGACAGTGCCACTGCAGTTAAGATGGGTACTAATTTTTTTGTTGAGGGTCTTCTTCAGGACTTGGCGTATTGAAAGAATGTGATGGATTTGACTGTGATGGATTTACGACTGGTTGGGACTTGGTGTGCATTATCGCATTAATCTACTGGATTTAGCAAGATTTTGCCATTCGAAAATGACACTTGTTAATTCTACCCGGGAGTATCAACACCTATTTACTCTATACTATCAGAATCCAGGAACACTCCAAGAGCGTATTGCTTATATTCAGGAGCCCTTTCTGATGAGAGTTATCCATTTCGAGGTTCCCTACTCTTTTAAAAGAAAATGCACAGAAACTTCAAATTTAATAAAGAATGTTTATTATCATTCGAAAGAACATTCTTTGGCATTTAGCTTCAATTTCAGGCATCATGGTACTCTTCGTCCCAAATGTGGCAATTTTCGTTGTTTACAAATAGGGTTTGTCCGGAAAGTAATAGAACTGAGTCGATTAAAAAAAAAATTATTGAACCAATCGTTACAATTACGTTTAAAAAACTTTCAAAATAGGCTCCTTTTGCGTCGATGCAGTGCGATTTCCAAGCATTGAAGGCGTCATGGAAACCATTCTCCGGAATACCTTTCAAAGCCGGGGTGTACGCTGCCTGGATTCCCTCTTTCGTTTCAAAATGCTTGCCTTTCAGACAAGGAAGCAAACAAATGGTCTGGGGGTCACATCTAGGTTGTTGGGCGGCTGCGGAAGCGTTGGAATACCGGCCTTGGTTAATTAGCTGTTCACAAGAAAGGCGATGTAGTCCGGAGCGTTATCGTGGTGCAACTTTCAATCGGCTGCGATGTCTTGTCGGACCCTTCGTTTCTCTTGTTGACTTCTACGTAAAACTTAGCGTTGACGGTCTGTCCAGGAGGAACAAATTCATGGTGGACGATGCCTTTGATGTCAAAAAAGACAAAGAGCATCGTTTTCACTTTGGATTTGCTCATTCATCAGCGACCTCTTCAAGACCCTCCAAAAAGGCCTGGTGCCAAAGAAACAAACCACTTCTGCCTAAAGCAACATCTGTTGTTTAAATTTGCGCAAGCCTGCTTAATCATCTCAAACGTCTCTGTCGAAGATTTACCGATTTTCACACAGAATTTAATCGCCTACCTCTGCTCTAACAACCGCTGCATTTTCGGCTTTCACCACTCACAGAAACACGTCGCGCAAAAATGTTTGTTCTGACTCTCCAGTTACTCGTTCGTTAGCTAGAAACACCCCCTACCGAATCCAGTCGACGCGCGCACGCTCCGAAGTACAGTCGCGGCGGTAGAAAATCAGTCATATTACTTTCCAGACAAACGCTGTAGCTATTGAGCCAGAAATGGACCTCAAATTTTGGCTCGAAAACGTCGGATCTTCTTGAAACTTTCCAAGAGCCCATAGAGCGAAGCGATATCGCTTGGATAGCGAGAGAACTACCCTGGTCTCTCACCATGAGTGCGGCAGCTTTTATAAATTGCTGTAAAATTTATAACGGTTCATAAATATTGAATTTTTTTTGATAGGAGCAGAAGTATGTTTAAGGTTTCCCGATGGTAAAAAACCTCATCACATTATCGTCATTAGTGTGTGCCCTCTAATAGTCATCTAATTTATTCTCATAAGCGCTTGTTAGTCAACATTATTTGATCCTATAGTTTTCTTTTTTGTTGTGTCTAAATTCGTACGTAACATTTTGTCTCTTATGTGTATTTACAATTATTTCTTTATGTATTATGCATTGCTTAAAGCTTTTATTAAATGAATAATATTTAAATATTAAAATGTGTACTTTATACAACAGTTCTAGTATATCTAAGGATTCACTTGACCCGCCCACAGATGATGAGTGCCAATTTTGGCCCATTAGGTAAAAAACTAGACCTTGCTTATATAAAATGTTATTTCCAAACAATGTAACGTAGTGTAATCTGTAGTTAACGCCATTTATTTGTTAATTAGGTAGTGGACAGTAATTAGTTAATACAACAAAAAATTAAGAACTAATAATTAGCATACAAAACGACGGGTATATCGAAAAGGATTGTATTTCAGATGTCTTGCTGGTTGCTGATTCCACGATTTACGATATAGCCAGTACTCATAATACCATATAGTATATACCACCTTCAACTCATCACAATCGAAAATTCTACTTAATTTGAACTTAAGTGGTAAAGTGTTTAATTTGTGTTATGCCTTCTGATTGCAATTGGCTGTTGTAGAACTTGTGTACCCCCCAAATTTATATTGTTTGCTACACCTTAGTGAAATGTCTTTTATATTAAGTAGTTACCTTTCTGTGTTCCATAGACGTAATCTCGTGTCACATAACAGTAGTTACTCATTGTATTTGTTTGTATGTAGCTATGAACTCATTTGCTTTATGTAGTTTGTTTCAGTATCTTGTGCATCTTTCCCCCATTTCGCACAAAACATATCTTCAGTTCAAATAATAAAAAAATTTTCTTCAAATATATTGAATCTCAACAGACAAAAATGAGCAGATTTACTGAAATTATTTTTTCAGAGTTGATCCACAATCCGTTGAGCAGACAAAAGCAAAAATGCAACCATGGGACGGTACGAATAAGACAGAAGATGAGAAATTGACGGCGTGGATGGTTGCGGAAAATGGTAGGTCCATCCTAAAACAAATTGAATGTAACTAAAAAAAAACTATTCAGATTTTATAGCAATTAACGGTTTGCTAAGACAAATATTGAAATCTAGAAAACTATCAGTTATATTGTGAAATAGAACAGTAATAATACATACTACTAGTTAAGTTAGGTTTTAAAAGACGGTGCCGATTCTTCAAAATATTATTTTAACCCCATCGCAAATGAGTTCGAGTGCACACAGATATGGATTGGTTAAACAAAATAATAAAATTAATTTTTTTGGAAATAGTCTCCTTCTGCTTCAATACAGTTTTTTGCACGATCCAAAAGCATGTCGAACGAGTGTTTTAGCTTGTTGGCCTTTTGAATGCCCTCTACGTCTGCATAACGCCTTCCTTTCATGGGCAAATGCATTTTTCCGAAAAGGAAGAAGTCGCACGGTGCCATATCAGGTGAATACGGGGAGTGGTTAATGGTTAAAATGTGATTTTTGGACAAATAATCGGTCACGAATGTTCGATTCTGAGCAATTTTTGGTCGTCAGTCAATTTGTGCGGAACAAACCGTGTACACACCTTTCGTAAGCCCAAATGTTTGGTCAAAATGCGATAAATCGATGTTTTGGAGATGTTGAATTCCATTTCCATGAATTTTAATTATGATTTCGGCTGATTTTTGCTGAATTCACGAACAGTTTCGATGGAATTTCCGGTGAAAACGGATTTTGATTTGCCCACATGTTGATCGTCATTTATGTCCTCACGACCACTTTGGAAACGTTGAAACCACTCGTGCACTCTGCTACGGAATAGGCAATCATCGCCATAAACTTGTTTCATCAATTGAAACGTTTCGGTAAAAGTTTTACAAATTCTAAAACAAACTTTAATGTTGGCTCTTTGTTCGAAGCTCATTTTTGCACCGATAACACAAACATACTGACACTTAAAACACAATAACTTCACTTCCAATCAATGAAATGTCATGAAATTCTCACTGGACAATCGATAAAGATAGCACCTAACGACATATAGATGGCGCCACCAGGGGCGCTAGATTCATAAAGTCCTGTTTACTTTGGAACGCACCTTATAAGAATATAGCTAATGTATCAATATATTTTTCATTAATTCAGCAGCGACATACACATATGTACATATATATAACGAAATGAGAAGGGAAAATAATATTTAGAGAGTTAAGAGAATCACAATCCAAAAAATTCCCTGAAAGCATAGCTGCTTAACAATATACATGCCACCATACATATCGAATACCTTGCTTGAGGGCCGAATTTTCTTCAGTAAGAGTAATATCAACCTAGTTGTATAAGTTCTATACGTAAAGATTAAGGAGCAAAAAAGCAAGGATGACCCTCTCAAATATATATGTACAGGTTTTGTCCGAAAAGTAATAGGACTGATTTTCTCTCCCTCGCGCCTGTACCTCGGAGCGAGCGCGCTTCGACTGGATTCGGTAGAGGGCGTTCCTAGCTAACGAACGAGCGGCTGGTCACTTGTCTCCGAGCACCTGGAGAGTCAGGACAAACGCTTTCGCGCGACGTGTTTATACGAGTGTTCTCTTCGGCTCTTTCAAGGTTGGCTTGAAGCAAATAGAAGACTTCAGGTGTTGGCGCGCTGACAACACAGTCCATACCACAAAGTTATTTTTAGGTAGTGGAAAAAATTAGACATTTCTTTAAATCCACTGAGTTGCTGAACAGGGCTTAATTGGTTACTGCTTCCACTGGTCGGTAATGAATCGAAAAACTTCGAAACTGGAGTGTTTTTGCTTCTGGACAGCATGACCTTGTCAGCGCAGCTGCTGTCTCTTGATTCGTTGAACTATGTCAATATCGCCGTATATCTCGTACAGCTTATCGTTCCATTGACTGCGGTATTCTCGTTGCCAATGCGTAAAGGATAATAAATCTTCCGCAGAACCTTTCTCTCGAAAGTTTGTAACGCCGACTCAGCATATGTTGTCATTGTTCAATCATCTGCACCATATAGCAGGACGGAGATGAGGAATGACTTGTAGATTTTTTGGTCTTTGTTTAATAGCTAGAAGAAGTCACACGATAGTGAGTCCCCTTCTCTGAAACCTCGCTTGGTATCGAACGGCTCGGAGAGGTCCTTCCCGATCCTGACGCCTGGTGTCGAAGGCGGCTATAAAATCAACGAAGAGGAGGTGTGTATCGATCGAGTTTGTAGATTTTCCAGGTCTAAAGTTTGTTGACGTTGGGCTTCAGTCTTTCACACACTACGCTCGATAAGGAAGCTTATCTCACGATAATTGGCACAGATTTTGGAGTCCCGCTTCTTGCGAATTGGGCAGAGCACTCTTGGGTTCCCATCGTCTGGCATGCTTTCATCCGATCATATCATGCAAAGAAGCTGATGCATTCATCTTGTTAGATCTTCGCTGTCCTATTTGAAAAGCTCGGCCGAGTATCCATCGGCCACTAACGCTTTGTTGTTCCTCTTGGCCGGTAATTGCTATTGGAACCTCATCATAGTCAGGCAATGGAACATATACTCCATCGTCATTGATTGGGGAATCGGGTTCGCCATCTTCAGACGTTAGTTACACTTTCTTTGCCGTTCAGCAGGCTGGAGAAGTGTTCCCTCTTCGGTATGCTCAAAGAGCATATGTGCAAGTCGATTAGAAAACCGCTTCGCTGTCGGTTATGATAGCAGCTTCTCGACGTCGTACCTTCTCTGTGTTTGTTGACGGGCATGCTTTGCTGTACAGAGACGGGTGCATATCTTCGCTTGAGTAATGCTTTTAAATATTTCATAATATTTATTTCGTATTCTTACAACGATTCGTTTTCGCACCAGCGTAGTCTTCTTCAAATGTTGGTGTTACATATAAATATTACACAGAAAAATTCAAGTATATACATACATACAATATACATTTTTTTCTGCTTTTCTAGGCTCTTTGCTTGAGAAGAAAATCCTTAATGGACTCAGCGATAAAAACAGTTCCGAATGGAATACAGCGTACCTTAACTATTAATCATGAACAAAAGCGAGTAGAATAACTAATAATTAATAATCTTAAAAAGTGGAAGAAAGGAAGCAACGCAGTGGCCGGAAGCTGGCGAAAAGTTGTGTGAGCTGAATCGTCATACAAAAGTTTGTGCTGTGATAAACTAAATGAACATTCTAAAATTCAATAAACAAATTAAAAATTCAAGAGCACACTAATAGGTATTTTTCTAAATACATAAGCAAAAACAAATGTGTGTGAGACACGATTTAAATATAAAATAAATTGTACAATACAAAATAAACTAAATATTAGCGTTACATTTGTACAAACTTACACAAGAATCGCATAATTCACAGAAGAAATGTTAATGCAAGTGAATTTCTGTACGCAAACAACAATAACAATAATTATATGTATGTATGTATTTGTAAATGTGTACTTAATTTTATTTCAAAAACTGTAAAATACTAAAAAATAAAACAAAACTGTACAACAACACACGCATGTGCGACTTCTGCTTTATTTTACGAACATATAGTATGTATGTATGTATAAAAGTTGAAAGTAGAGCAATGCACCGCTTACGAGAAAGGCTCAAAAGCTAATATGTAGATATGTATAATTTCCTAATTCTCATTTTTATTATCATTACATTGTCTATTCGTAGTCGCTGCGTTGAAATGTGATATCATTAAGCCAGTTCAACAGTTTTACTTTGACTTTTAAAACCAAATTCAAACGGCAACTGTTGTGTGTACTTGTACAACAACCAGCTGATTACCAAGTGACCAACAGAGTCGCCGCAGCGCAGCTAACTCTTGACAGTTACCAGCTGACTGACTTTCGGATTGTCAACGAATTTGATATCCCTCGACGATACTGTGCTGCGAGGCATTTCCTTACAGTTTGTATGTGTTTATAGCTGTCATATTTGCTTACGGTATACTGCAATACGCATAGTAAAAATAAAATTACTTAGACTAAAATATATACATTATATATATGTATGTATATAAATATTTTATTGTGTGTATTTTAGTAGACAGCGTTACACATAATTTTGTTCGTAAAATTACATAATTAGTAAATTTATATACTAATATACATGGTGACAAAAAAGTATCCGGAAATAATTATTTAATTATTCATCAACATATATTTTGTCGCCTTCAAAGCAATCGCTACGAGGAGAAATACACTTATGCCAATGATTTTTCCAGTTCTCGAAACACTTTTCATAAGCCCTTTTTGGGTTGGCTTTCAACTTCTTCAGCGAATTTTTTCTTTATCTCTTTGCTCGACTGAAAACGGTTTCCAAGGGGCGACAATTTCAGTTTAGTGAATTAGTGAACAAAAAAAATTCACACGAAGCCAAATCTGGCGCATACAGTGATTGATGGTTTGCATTGCTTTTTATACTCTCGCAACAATGTTGCTAAGGAGAGTATTATAGTTTTGTTCACATAACGGTTGTTTGTAAGTCCTAAAACTAAAAGAGTCAGATATAGGGTTATATATACCAAAGTGATCAGGGTGACGAGTAGAGTCAAAATCCGGATGTCTGTCTGTCCGTCCGTCTGTCCGTCCGTCCGTGCAAGCTGTAACTTGAGTAAAAATTGAGATATCATGATGAAACTTGGTACACGTATTCCTTGGCTCCATAAGAAGGTTAAGTTCGAAGATGGGCAAAATCAGCCTACTGCCACGCCCACAAAATGGCGGAAACCGAAAACCTATAAAGTGTCATAACTAAGCCATAAATAAAGATATTAAAGTAAAATTTGGCACAAAGGATTGCATTAGGGAGGGGCATATTTGGACGTAATTTTTTTGGAAAAGTGGACGTGGCCCCGCCCCCTACTAAGTTTTTTGTACATATCTCGGAAACTACTATAGCTATGTCAACCAAACTCTACACAGTCGTTTTCTTCAGGCATTTCCATATACAGTTCAAAAATGGAAGAAATCGGATAATAACCACGCCCACCTCCCATACAAAGGTTATGTTGAAAATCACTAAAAGTGCGTTAACCGACTAACAAAAAACGTCAGAAACACTAAATTTTACGGAAGAAATTGCAGAATGAAGCTGCACCCAGGCTTTTTTTAAAAAATTGAAAATGGGCGTGGCCTCGCCCACTTATGAACCAAAAACCATATCTCAGGAACTACTAGACCGATTTCAATGAAATTCGGTATATAATATTTTCTTAACACCCTGATAACATGTACGAAATATGGGTGAAATCGGTTCACAACCACGCCTTCTTCCAATATAACGCTATTTTGAATTCCATCTGATGCCTCTTCTGAATAATACGAGTATATACATTAGGAACCAATGATGATAGCGGAATAAAACTTTACAAAAATACGGTATTTGAAAAATATGTAAATGACGTATAATGAAATCTCGATTATCACTTTATTGTGCGAGAGTATAAAATGTTCGGTGACACCCGAACTTAGCCTTTCCTTACTTGTTTGGCTTTAAATTCGGTCACAAACGTACTCTTTTTGAAAAAATGTCAGCTTTATCGGGACGAGTCGAGCAAGAACGCATTTCATAGAGAGAAGTCGGGCAAGCAACATAACCTTCTCTTTTTTAACATTTTTATCAGTTGAAGAGGTCGAACGTCGTCCAGAATGGGGGATATCTTCAACGATTTCTTGCCAGCTTTTGTAGGCTTTGTTCCACTCGTAGACTTGTATTTTTGATAAAACTGAATCAACGGTTTTGATCCACTCGTTGGCATGTGTTTTTGATAAAACTGAATCCCCGTAAACCTTCTCAATATTCGCAACCATTCCGCACACGAAATTTGGTTAGAAATACAAAATTTGAGATAAATTCTTTGTTCGGTATTATTATTCTTTGAAAAAATCAGAACGCACCTCTGCGGTGTACTGACTTAACAGCTTCTGTAAACTAACTGGTTGAAAGATCGCGCTAATATTTGGCATTGTAATTAAGAACAGTACTACCAACTTAGCAAAATCAATTATTTTGAAATGTCATTTACCATGGTTACAATTTCCGGGTGCTTTTTTGTCCCAAGGTCTATGCGTACAAGTAAACAGCTGTGGCGTTTAGAATATGAACACTTAAAAGATAGGCTACTAGTAAGCCCTGCATTTGATGTTAGGGGTTTTCTTTGAAAATATGTGGTTTTCAAGTAGAAATCAAAGGCATATAATTTAATGTTATAGCCAAAAACGTAGTTTTATTATAAGGATAAGGGTCTGTTTTGTTATATTTTGAATAAATTCCAGTTGAGAGACCCAATTTTCGACCACTTTTGGACAAAAATAACTCGCCGAATAATCTTTCCAAAGCGTCAATCGAGCGTAGACAAGCTACTTTACATAAACCCACTAAATATGGTCCAGCGGGTATTAAAACGCTCGGTCCCGGAGGCCATGCCACAGGCCCACCGTGCCAGATAATGCGCTCAACAAAGTTTCCTTCAATAAAATTTATTGTTTCGTTGGCTTCATAGCTAGTAGCGCCGTCTTGTTGGAACTAAAGGCCGCCCACTTAAAATATCCTCCAGTTCAAGCACGAAAAAGTCATTAATCATGACCATTGGCTGTAACATTATGGACGGCACTTTTGAAGAAATAAGCATCAATGATTCCTTCTATCCATAGAGCACACCAAACAGTGACTTTTTGAGGATGCACAGTTTCAACATTGGCTTTTGGATTATCATTACTCCAAATACGACAGTTTTGTTTTTCAACACACCCGTTCAACCAAAAAAAGCTTCGTCGCTGAAGAACATTTTCTTGTAAAAATCGGAATCAGTGGAAATCTCTTTTGGGCCCATTCACCGAATGTGCGACGCGTTTGATGGTTGTTCGGCATCAATTCTTGGATGAGTGGAATTTTGTAAGCAGAGTTGGACGAGTTGATTTTTTGTTCCGCCAAATCTTCCACAAAATGAATGGGCAGAGCTTCAATTGTTGCGCGCGATGGCGCATGGGCTCATGTGGATAATTTTCGGATGCTCCGGTCAACAGCAGAGTAATTGTCTTCGGTGCGCACTATATGGCATCTCTGATGATGCGAATTATCCTCTTGAGTGTTATGGAATCTCCATAACCTAGCGGATTTTGAAAAAGAATTTGCGCTAGCATTCGTGTCAAATTGTTCTCACTCAAGAACTGAAGCCATTAGACCACCGTAAACGTCATGAATTTGCTGAGCACGTGCAACAACCGGATTTTTGCGAGAAGAGTTTGGAGATTTGGTTATTTCTAGAAATTGTGATATTGAATGGGCTCAAAGAAGTTTTGATTTAACACCAGCAGACTACTTCTTGCGGAATTAGTTGAAGTCATTGGTCTCTGGCAATAAACCAAACCCACTTAAAGCTTTAGAAATCTATATTGAATATGACATGACATACGACTTGATTTAGTGGAAAGAGTACTCGAAAATTGGGTTCAATTCCCTTTTGGTAAAAAAGTGCGACAGTCGAGTTTCACAAGCTTCTCTTCAGACAATTTTTTCACCAAAGACAGAAACAGATAGTAGTTGCTAAGTGCGGACTATAAGGTGAATGCATAAGAATGTCCCAACAAATCTACCTAAGCTTCGGGCAAGTCAGTATCGATGTGAGTGGCCTGAAGTTGTCCTGATGAAACACAAATTCTATCCTATTGGCCGCTTATAGGCGATTGTTTCCTTCCGATGGTCGAATTGTTGACAGTACTGGGCCGAATGAAAAGTTGAGCCGCAGATGAGCAGTTTGTAGTATATGATTCTTTCTGACCGTCAATCCTGTCTTGACTACTATATGCGCCAGCTCCCCACGATCATGACCGTGTTCGCTTCAAGTTGTCTAAGTGAGCAATGATGTCCAAGAAAGTGACGAGTGACAAAGTGTGTTACCTACCCATTACCTGGTCATATTTCAATGGCCACCGCTGTAAGTAAGTGAATGCCGAAAAACATATTACTACAAAGTTAACATTTATTTGGCTTTTTATTTGTCTTATATTTGATATTAAATTTTTTATTTTAATTTTCGCCATATTACTCAATCAAAAAGCACTGCAGGAGAACCGACCGGCTGTTGGATCCGGTGACAATTACGCGACAGCGCGTTGAATACAGCTCAATAGGACAGCAACAACAATGTGAGGTACAACACAAAGGGCGACCCATGGCTATGCTACCAGTGTTGGGCGGAAGATGTCTTCAACGTGCGCATGCGTATCATATTCATATGGCCGACTTCGTGCAAGTGAGTATAAAAGCTACATCAATGTGGGCAAACAGCATTAAACATAGCGAGACAATTGAAGTAGCAGCAGCAGTAGTACTCAAGCCACAGTGATTAATTAAACAAAAGACTCAAACAACATGAAGGCCTTCGTAAGCAACAGCCTCCTTTATAATAAAAAAAAAACTTATATCTAACAATTCTTTGCTCACCTTTGCAGTACGCACTCACTTTGCTCGCCGTCAGCTACTTCGCCAGCACCAGCGCAGGCCTCATTGGGCATGGTATACCCATTCCCATCGAATTGGAGGAAAACAGCCCACCGCAGTATGAATTCCACTATTCCGTGCACGACACCCACACCGGCGATGTTAAGGATCAGTTCGAGCATCGTCATGGCGATTATGTAACCGGCCGTTACTCGCTTATTGAACCTGATGGCCAGCGTCGTGTTGTGGAATATAATGCCGATCCATTGTTGGGCTTCACCGCTCAAGTGCATCGGGAAGTGCCAGTTATCCGCCAGCTGCCCTTACATCGTCATTAAAAGTTTGCCAGCAGAAAAGTAGTAGTGACATATACACCTACATACATATATATTCATTCTTACATATCCATGCATTTTATTTATATCGACAGTTCTGTAAAACATATGCATTGATCCTAACACACATACACTTACATACACGCATGTACATACATACATACATACATATTGAATCATATATAGCAGAATTTAAAGTTGTCCAGATAACATGTTGGGCAAAAACTAACAGAGTGTTGAAGACATGTAATGTGGACGACCCTTTATACACATACTCTTATAATAACATACATACATACTCCACATATGTACATACTACACATACCATTTCACAAACATTCAAAAATAAATGAAATTATTTATGCAAATTGAGTTGTTATTAATAAGAATGCCGTCTCCTCGTCGCGATCTGCACAGGGCACTGCAGGCTCAGGAAACACTTGTCCAACATGGGCATAGTCTCCTGTGCTAACTGCCGGTTCTGCGACCTGGAACAGGAAACTCCAGCACACCTAATCCTGGATTGCACAGCAGTCTGTGGAAAAAGGCTTAAGGCCCTGGATTCCATTTATATCAGCAGGGATCACATCACCTCAGTAGCGCCCGGCAAACTCCTGGAACTATTCAGACTGCTGGGACTCTGGGAAGACATGTGATATAGGAGAGGGCACAATAGACCCTAGGTCGCGGTGCATTACCTCATAACACTATCTATCTATCTAATAAAAATGCTTGCGTCTGTTTGTGGAATCCAATGTGAGATGTTACCTTACACTCTCCTAAGACTTAATTCGGTTGTAGCCTCGTTAAGCAGCTGGAACGTGTTTACAGAACAATTTTGTTATTGTTGTTGCAGCGGCAGAAAGCTTTTTTGAAGTAATTTCGAGGAATGGTGCCGAGTTGACAGTCCTTGGCTGGATAAAAATTCATGTCCGTTCAGATTACTTAGACGCGACTGTCGTGGAAACGGAAAGAGGCCCTCATTGGAATCTGTGGTGCACTAAGAATAACATCAACAATGGCCATCAATGCCATAGTTCTACAAATAGCTCGCAGGTGCATAGGTTCTAAGCAGGGACATTCTGAAGTAGCAGTAAATACACTGCTTCAAAGTGTAGCAAACTTCAGAGAGGTGAGAATTATATCTCATGGTAGACCTGACAGTGCGTTCAAGATGTGACAAGAAGTGTTTGATCTCTCTATCATTACCAACAAACCCCTTTTGGAATCGCTGTAAAATGCAAAGCCAATGAACTTGTTATACCGCAATCTTACCACAATTTTATGAGTTTGGGAACGATTGAATACCCCGCTGTCCTCTTGCGCTATAGCATTGAATCCACGGATCTCTCGTGATTCACCAAGCACTGGTCAACAATGAAGCCTTGCGAGGCACAACCTCCTTTTTGTCCTGAAAGGATCGCAAGATGATCTTTGAATTACAAGCTTTTAATATTCTTCTCGCCACTGTGGTAGTTGTTCTGCCTGGATACTAATTGATAGGCTCACACACTGTGAGGTTACATACCTTGTCTAACGTTTCAAGACATTCTTCATTACATACAAATTTTAATATTTCGATCTCGTGTTCGAGTTCGTGATGCTTCAAGAAAATAGTCTCTAGAGATAAGTAGTTGCAGACACATATATATTGAAGATATATTGTGAATGCATACTAACCTCCCAAACAAAGCTCTAAGAGCTTCTTTTCTATTGGTCAAAGATGGCCGCTTCGGATCGATTGTTTCCTTAAGATGGTCCAATTGTTGATAGTATTGGTGTGAATGGAGAGAATAGAAAGTAATTGAGGTTTTGCACTGCGACCTATGGTCTATTGTGCCCTCTCCCATATCACATATAGTCACAAAGGTCCAGCACTCTGAATAATTCCAGGAGCTTGCTCGGTGCGGCTGAGGTGATCCCTGTCGACATAGATAAGTTCTAGGGCCTTGAGCCCGCTGGGTAATCTGGAATCAAGTTTTCTGGAGTTTCCTGTTCCATGTCGCAAAATCGGCAGTTTGTGTATGAGACTATGCCCATGTTGGACTAGTGTTTCTTGCCAGGTTGTAATCTCCCAATAGTAACTTGGCGTGGCGCATTTCAGTTGCCTGCTGTCAGTGCCGTTCTCTACCCACTCTCTCCTCCGTGTGGAGCAACTCCTTTAAGGTGTGGGGCCTCACCGCAATGCATGGTTCTGGCCCGATCATCCTGGAAGCCTTTTATGCCCCGGTACCCAGTTCAGGTGTACACGGTTGTAAACTGATAGGTGGCTCAGCTTGCCTATACACTCCCCCACTAATAGCGATTTGACCTCATAAGTTGAGAGCGCTTTTAGTGCCACTTGACTATCACTGAGCGATACGTTGGTTACGATAGTTGCGAAGGAGATTGATTTCTGCACTCTGACTTTTAGTAAAGACTTATGCTTGAAAGATGCTCAGAGAACATATCATTGGTATGGATAGTTTGGTATGAGGTCTCACAACGCCTGCTCCAATGCCTTACGGTGTTTTCGAGCCGTCTGTGTACCACTGGATAGGGCTGCTCCTCAGTAGTAGGTTGAGCGTGGAATCACTCCACTCCGCCTTACCGCCGAGAATAACTCTAAACTTCTTTATGATGTTTACCCTCTGCGTAATGCCGTCTCTTGGAAAAAGAGCCAGTGGTGTGTCTGTCCCTAAGACCTTCATTTGTTGAGACAACATTATTTTCCCTTTGCCAAACCCTCTACCGCCATAAGCAGCATGGTATCCTGCCCGCGCGAGTCTTTGCAGCTTCGAAAGTGAAAGGCCTACCGAAGATTCCGAATTAACTGTTCCATAAGTGACAATAGCCACCAGATGATATCTAACTTGCAGTCCCAAGGTCTGCCGACTAGACGTCTGCATATCATGAGTTCCTTGGTGATTCTGGACAGTGTTAATTCCACGTGCCTATTCCACCATTAGGTTGACTCTAATGTGGGCCGATGAGTTTGACCTCTTTAGACTACTCCAACTTCCTGTCACCAAGTGTTAGGGGCCTCAAGCCAGTTTTAATTAGTCGAGACTTGACATCCGTTTGGGCGAACTCACAGCGATTTAGTTATGATTTTTTTTTTTTGGTTGACGATGTCGTAAGTAGCTCACTTTTCATCAACAGTAGCCACCGGCTTCAGAAATGGATTGATTATGTTGTGATTAAGTAGCAATTCGCAGTTGAATATTCAGTTCAAGAGGCTGCTTTGCGTTAATTTGTGGGCACTCGCACATTTAGTTGGGTACACTTGTTTCTGGACCAGATTTGCTTATCAAGAAAGATTAAGTGTATCGAGAACATCGGAATGTTTGGATAAAAGCCATACAATTTTGACAACATTTTAGTTAAAGTTAGCATTCTAAGACAAGAAAAGACTTTTCGTCAAGTCAAAAATCTTTAAACCCTCTCGGAGATAAAAACGACTTTTTTTTATAATCGCATTCTAGTTTTATTTGAAAATGCATAAAGTGCTTTCTATACAGCAAATTGCAAATAATTTTATGTGTAAACATATTTATAACAAATTAACATACAATAGCTTTACCGTTGAGTGAGTTATACAAGTGTTATGGCAATTTAAACAAAGCTGTGTTTCATAAATGTTAGAATAATGAAATGAACTAAAATGAAAAACGAAAACACTGCCGATGATGCTGCGACACCAGTAACTCAATATATCGCAGAAACAGGAGCGCAAACGGACGATTCTCAAGACGTGACAACGAACGTAAAAAAAAATCAAAAACTGTGCTAACATGTTATATGTGAATGTAAGAGTGTAACGTGTTGAGCCGAAAGGTTAGTGCTGACCAGAAGGGTCACGTGCCCGGTGTGGCACGCTTAGTGTACCTACAGGAGTCGCCAATGATTGCTTGAATATTGCAGCGGTGGTGTTTTCAAATAAAAAAAGTATTCAACTTAAAATTGCTTGTGTATTTGTATGTAGTGTTTCGTGGTTGACGCGTGAGTATTCAGAATGTAGTGAACTTAAAAAAATCTAGATATTACGTTTATACATGTATGGTATATATATGTTTAAATGTAAACTACCCGTAGAGTCGATTTGTTTAAAAAAGATGATGCATTGCTTAATGATTTCTCAATGATTTGGTTGTGTGACAATGTGCTGATTCAACTGCTCGTTCAACCAACTATGCTGCTATTCGTACGAAATCGCTTCATTGCCATTGTCTATGCTCAGTACTTACTCTGCAGACCCAAGGAGAGCAATGGTAATTTCGGTGCAATGGCAATAGGTGCGAGTACTTTGGCTACTGGTGCAATAGCCTTAACCACCTTTTGACCGAGCGGATCACGACGCACTAACGCATTGAAGCCATTGTGGGCATCAGATGTATAGTCAACGGTGCGTAGATAGCCATCAGCATCGACTAATGAATATTGTCCTTGCACAACATCGCCTTTGCGGGATTCCGTTTGGCTCTTAATGTCACCGGTGTGATCATCGCGCACCGAATAGGAGAACTCATAGTGAGCTGGTGCCTCGACTTCGACGGTCTTGACTAGCGCCGGCTTGAGCAACAGTGGTGCATGTCCCAATTCGATGGCGGTAGTAGCACCCAAACCGATGATGAATAGACCGAATAACTGTAAAAGGATATGTACATATTAGCCAAATTAAATATTTTAATAATCTATAATTACACGTGGCACGTACAGTGAACATTTTGTATGTGTTTTCGAAGGATTTCACTTTTAAGCTAAGCTGCTGTACACTGACTTTTTCGTACTACTGTACTGTGGTGTATCGACTTGTACTCGTGGAACTCCTGTGCTGTACTATGATTCTGATCAATTAGCCGCCAACTTTTATATTGTGTGACCGCTGATGTCCGTTAGCTTGGAAATTTCTGCCGCAGCAGTTGCGCTGTGGTGGCACAAGTGCTAGTTTCGGTCCCACAACAACAATTTGCTACAGTATCACTACAATATTAACCAATATCGAGTGTATGCAAATGCCTACTACATGTATGTCTATATGTGCCTCAAAACCACCACCCAACGCCTTACCGTTAAAAATATCGCTCTCATATCTTATTTAGCATTTACAGTGTTACAAAAATAAGTCCTACTTGTTGGTCATTTTAAAATTTTTAATTCTTTTAATTTCTTTACAGTGCATTTCAAATATTTTTTCTTTTAACTGCAAGTATTTTCATAACACTTTCGGGTATCTTTTCAATATACTCTTAGTAGATTTAGCAGAAATCTTGTTTTGTTCATCGATACGCATGCCCATTTGTTTATCTCTCGTCTAGGTACCGATATTTTTTTGGCATTTTTTCTTTGCGGTTGGCGCGTGTCGCTGCAATGATCTATTTTGCTGTGCTTTTTCTTACCTGCGTATAGTCTTTTTGTACTGGTCAGCACAATATTTTCAAACTAAAGAATTCTTTGAACCAAAATACTTAGCCATGCCATAAATTCTGTTACAAAGTTTACAATGCATGCATGGGAGAAGGAATCCAGAAAAAAGTGACGCTATACATATGCTTATAAATGATCAGCGTGTTGAGCAGAGTCGATTGTAAATACGTGAATTAGTCCTTCAGTTTTTGTGATATCGTCCTGAAATTTTATAAATGTGCTTTTTCACCAAGTAGCTAGTCATTTGCTATAATCGACGATAACGGACAACTATACCATACAGCTGCCATACAAACTGACCGATCCAATTAAATCCTTGTATGAACAACTTTTTATGTGGCAAGTTATCGTCACGAAAATTATAGGTTATATCTGTATATATTACATTTTTATCCAAGCCATCACTACAACCCTCTTAGATACGGTCAACTATGGCATATAGCTATGTACCATAGAAACTGAACTACCAATTCAAGTTCTTGTATCAAATATTTTTTTTTTGGATTTGATAACATACTTTCACAAAATTTGGCAAATTTGGATTATTATCTCAGGGCGCTGCAAAATTGTTTCGATCGAACTTTTGTAAATGGTGATCCAAGTAGAGGAACTGTTTTGCATTTTGTCATGAAAAGACTTACCCTGAACAACGTTTACAAGACGTTCAACTTTATTAGAAAAATTCACGTTTTGTAAAGAATGTGTTTTGCGCGCTTCGCTCAACATGTGGTCAAAATAATCAGCCTACTGATTGGAACTATTCGCAACACCATTATCCATTTTGAGGTTCAGCATTTATTATTGGTTGATATTCGACCGAATAGACCACGTTCAGCACACAGTGAAGAAAATATAGCAACCGTAGCTGAGAGCACACACGAAGACCGTGGAGAGTCGATTCGGCGCTGTTCGCAGCAACTCGGACTCTGACGTATGGTATGACTTGGCGCATTTTACGTCGAGATCTTGAATTGAAAGCGTACAAAATACAACTTGTGCAAGTATTGAAGCTGCTCGACCTTCTCAAGCGAAATTGCTTCGCTCTATGGACTCTTCAAAAGTTCTAAGAAGATAGGGCGTTTTCGGGCCAAATTTTGTTCAGCGATGAGGCCCATTTCTGGCTCAACGGGTATGTAAACAAGCAAAATTGCCTCATTTAGGACGAGGAGTAAGCTAAAGAGATTCAAACGCTGCCATTTCATTCAGAAACACACAACTTTCTGGCGTGGTTTGTGGGCTGGTGGAATCATCGGTCCATATTTTTTGAAAAATAATGTCTATGAGAATGTGTGATATTACACTGTTAGACTTTTTCCTGTGGGAGAACAACTACTGGTCTATGAGAACAACGCTTCGAAAGCAGCACGCGTGTTATTCGCCAGTTACCAGTCGAAATGCTCGGACGAGTCGTCGAAAATTGGACTGAATGGATGGACTATCTGAGACGTAGCCATGGCCAACATTTGAAAGAGGTAATCTTCAAAAAATAAATGAGAAAGAATGGTCTTTCGAATGATACTATATGGCATATAAGTGCCGTATGCAGTGACCGATTAAAATCTTTTCATATGTGTCTGTGAAAAAGGGGTTTAAACTGGACAAAAGTGTAACAGCAAGATATTTTAGAAGGCATGGTAACCCAATTTAAGTACTCTCTTCGTTGAAGATCTTGGATCTTTCAGCCATATTCTGCTCCAACATATGAGGTTGAAACCACAAAACAGTGACTTTAAAGCAATCTTTCTGGTTTTGTAGCAGCATATTAATGATCGTCTGGAAGTTCAGATTTGAATCCATTTGACTAAAGTTCGTGGTCAAAGTTAGAGAACATGGCCTGTCAAATATCCTACAGAAACGTGGAGAATCTCAAAAAATTCTCGATACATTTTAAGGCATTTATTAAATAAAATCAATCAATAACTAACCATGCAGAAGTGAAAATAAATTTGTTGACCAGTGCTGCCTATGCGTTGGAAATTTAAATCCTACTTGCTCCAATTTCAACTTGAAACGCCTGTTTGGCGTCGCCAATTCTGCGTAGAAGCTGACGAAACTTGTCTCCAAATACTCTTACGCATTTGCATGCGAGTATATCTGTTTGTAAGTATGTATGTATGTATGTATGTATATGGGCTTGTTTATTTCTAGCAGAAAACATTCAGTTATTTGCATATTTACTTGCACGATTTTTGCTAATGAAGTTCGGAAATGTGAGATATACTGATAAGGATAAACATCGACGCAAGATTTCAACACAAAATATAAATTACAGATTTTTGCTAACGGAATTCTAATTTTGACAGAAACATACAAATCAACGATAAATAACATGTGTTGTATAATTTTTACATGAGTACTTTTGCATTTTTGCATATGACACAATGGCAAAAATTCTGTGAGTAATCAATTTTATGTTCGTTACACGTTCGTTTCAAGAAAAAATATAAAGCCGTGCTAAGAATTTAGCTTTATTATAAAAATAAGGGATTGCTAAAATGTTTTAAAAATGATTCGAGGCAAGTGACCGTCTCGGCTGGCTCGAATAAACCTCAGTTGAGATCACTTTTTAAAGCAATTGTGGCCGTATGTCGAGTCCGAGCACTAATGCGAGCTTTCTCCGATACTCTGCTCCACAGCAGAAATAGCGTCTCCGATATACACTGTAATCCAGGCGCTTTATTCAATAGAAAACGTTACTAAGATAGTCGCTTTATCTATCTTTTCACCACCAAAATAGGTAGTAACTTGCAACTCATGATGATTGCCTGCCATTTCCATTAAACGCACAGCAAAACCTTCCTGACCATCAATCCTCACCTCGATTCGCCCACGACCGTTCTCGCTTGACATTATCGTAAATGTCCCAATTTCGATCACCAGTAACCATCCGCTTTAGAAATGGATCGATCTTGTCAGAAGTCGGTCGTCTTCAGAAGTCAATAATAAAGACAATGCTGATTTGTTTTTACGATTCCGAGGGTATTGTACACCGAGAGTTCGTCCTACCTGGCCAAACGATTAATGCTGTGTTTTACCTTGGTGTTATGAAGCGTCTTTTGTCACGCATTCGTCGTGCTCGACCACAATACCGTGAGGCAGGGTCCTGGCGCGTGTCATCGGTCGACGCTTGTCCAACCATAATCACTCACCCTACTCACCTGATCTGGCACCCTGTGATTTTTACCTTTTTGGAAAACTTCATTTGCCCATGAAAGAACACTGGTTTCAGGACATTTCAGCTATGGCGACGACCGATATTCTCTTTTTGGAAGAAGGCGTGGAAGAGCATTCCGAAAATGACCTTAAACACTCATTTCAAATGCTAATTGACCGGACTAAACGCTGCATCGAAGCACAAGGAAACTGCTTTGTATAAAAAAATATAACTTTTGAAAAATATTAATTTTTTATTTTAATGAAACGCATGTTAGTAGGTAATCAACGGCCACAAAACTTCGCAATAAGCAATTGATTAAAATAAAAAACTGTTATTTCATGCAGGGGACAAAGGACACTTTTGAGCTAAAAATTATTTAAAAGTAGGCGTATCCCCACCCAATAAATAGTTTAAGGTACACACCCTTCAAACAAAATCAAACAAAAATGCTGCGAAGAAACGCTTTACTCTTCATATACTGTGAAAATTTTGTAAAATCAGATAATAGCAACGCCTACTCCCATATAATGGTTATGTTTGGTGAAAACTACAAAAAGTGCGAACCCTGCCTGAATCATGACCAAGATGGTAGAGAAGAGATTTATTGGAACAGGTGTAAAAATTAGACAATGACCGTAAAATCATATAGCTCACGAACTACTTCAACCAAATTTGGTCTGTGAGGTTATCTAAACATTGCCACATTGACAACCACGCCTTCTTCCCATATAACAAACTTTTAAATTCCTTCTGATTCCTTCACTGTATAGTATACAAATCAAACAAAAATAGTTCTCTAAGGCAGTTCATATTACGCCCAAAAATTGTCGAAATCGTTATATAACTCTTCAAGGGCCCAGACAACTTACTTATTATATACGTATATGTATGTTAAGGGGGTATTCTTGTCTAGAAATGCTATTTAACGGCATTTTTTAAAGTCCAATAAAAAAAAAAACTAAGAACATTTTTACTATCCAATTTTTTATCAGATATTTATTGAGATTTTAAGAATACAAAAAAAAAAAAAAAAAAATTTGTAATAATTTGATTAATTGCGGCGTGGTGGCGTGGCGGGGGTGGAAAATAAGGGTGCGCCCTTCCTGACACGATTTCAACACTTTGGGTGATCTGAAAAAGAAAAAAATTTCAGTAAATGGCGACTGCTTGAATTTTTTGCCCGTTTTTTGGAAAAGATCAAAATTTTTTAAAAATAGTAAAAGTCAAAATTTTTTAATAGTCCTAGTTCCAACCATAGAGAGATACATAAAGAAGGTCCACACCAAATTTCAAGTTAATCGGTTCATTAGAACTTGAGAAATCATGTCAGAAGTGTTGAAAATAGTATTTTCGAGAAAAACGCGATTAAAGATTTGAGTCTAACTGCAGCCGGTTTGCACGCTGCGTCACTAAAATAGCTATAAGTCGGTAAATAATAGAAAAAAAAATTAAAAAAAAAAATTTTAAAAAGTCCTTTGGGGAATATATTCTTAAAGGTTCAGTCTTTAAGAATATGCAAAACAAAATCGATTTTTTTCAAAATTCTAGACTAGAATACCCCCTTAAGCCCAGTGCATATGGCAAGGCAAGAAAGCTCTAAAACATGAACAAAAAACGTTTCAATGCTTGAAAGTATTTTGCATCGATCTTAAATACTTTTGAATTTAGCGATTAGTAATAGTAAATTACGTTTCCTGTACAAATTTCAGTGGCAAGTTTGGATTTGCTTAAAGCGTTTCATATTAGATTTTGTACGTAAAAACGAGTCCTGTTATTGGCGAAGAAATATAATGTTTCTAAATCCAAAATTTTTGGCATTAAAGCAAAAATACAAGTGATTTTAAAATGCGTAAACAACACATTTTCGGGGCTTGGAAAAAAACACTGCTTTCCTCTGAGCTGCCCAAAATGAAGAAAGCTCTTTATCGTTGTTTATCCGTAAGCGAAATAAGAACTGAACAGTAAGTACTTTAATTCTAAAAGAAAAAGCCAAAAAGCTGCATTCAAAGTTAAAGGAAAACGAAGCTAATTTTAAGCAATGGAGGGCTTCAAAATTTTGGCATTCGACTCATTCAAATAACGGGCGAAAAGTTGTCTTCGTAGCTTCATCTAGTTAACTTTTTGCAGAAAAACTAAAACGGGACAGTATGAGAAAGCCTTATGGGAGCCGGTGTGAAAATTGGATGATGGGCGTGGCATCGCCTATTTTTTGATGAAATCCCATATCTCGGGACCCGACTGACCGATTTCGATAAATTTCACGTTGTGAAATGGGACAATAGCCACGAAATCGGACAATAACCCCGCCTACTTCCCATATAACACAACTTTAAATTCCATTTGTTTCGTTCAAGTTTCCAGTACGCAAATCAAGAAGCAATTAATATAAAATAGTCTGACCTTATGACCAAAAATTGTTCAAATTAAACAAAAACTGTTCAAGCCCTTAGGTGCCAAATGTTTAGACTCCGGTACCCCTGACTTTTATTAGAAAATATCGATCAATATCTAAGATATATAATTGAAATTCAGTGTTGGTACTTTTTGCAGAAAAAAGTGTTGGTACTTCACTGACAATGGTATGTCTGTATGTAAAAATGGGTTGAATCGGACCAATACTTCGCTTAGCCCCCATATACTTAATATAAAGATTTTCGAACTTCCGGTTGACTTTGTACCCCATATATCGGCCAATATGTGAGTTATCCTAATTAAAATGAGAGAGCGTGTTTTACTCATAACAGTGTATCTTTGTGTCTAAAATAGATAAATTTGAGCGAAAACTTGGCCTAGCCCCTATATAACTAATATTAGGATTTTCGAACATCCGGCTGACTTTTACTCTATATGATTGGTTTTATACCTTAAAGTATTTTCCTGGTTTTGATTCTTGCAAGTTGCACCCGAACTTAGCCCTGCCTTACTTGTTTCAATAGCCTTTTTTCGACAGATCTCGCGTGAGTCGTATTAAGCTGTCATGTTATTTTTGTTCAGTATTGTTTTGAACTGTACACGAAGACCGTGGAGAATCGATTCGGCGCCGTTCGCAACAACTCGAACTGACGACTTGGCACATTTTACGTTGAGATCTTAAATTGAAAGCGTGCAAAATACAGCTTGTGCAAGAACTGAATGCGCTCGACCTTCCCAAGCAACATCGCTTCGCTCTATGGGCTCTTGTAAAGTTCCGAGAAGATCCAACGTTTTCGAGCCAAATTTTATTCAGCCAAGAGGCCCATTTCTGACTCAGCGAGTATGTAAACAAAATTGCTTCATTTAGGACGAGGAGCAATCTGAAGATATTCAAAGGCTGTCATTTCATTCAGAAAAAAAAAAACGGTTTGGTTAGGTTTGCGACCGTTATTGTGCCATAATAACCGACTGCTTGGTGCCTAAAAGTGAAATTGGAGCAAAATATCAAGCGTGTGATTCGCCAGTTATCAGTCAAAATGCTCGAACGAGTCATCGAAAATTGGACTCAACGGATGGACCGTTGAAACGTAGCCGCTGCCAAAATTAATAATCTTCAAAAAATAAATGTCCAATAATGTTCTTTCGAGTGATAATAAACATTCTCCATCAAATTTGAAGTTTCCGTTTTTTTTTCTTTAAAATAGTAGGAAACCCAGAAATGGATCACTCTTTACCTCATGATGACGCTCAGAAAAAAATATCTTTCCAATAACAGTTTATACTCATAAAATGTATGAAATTAGGACAATACTTCCTCTTGTTCCGATATAATTAATATACGGTTTTCCAAGCATCCGATTGGCTTTATACTGTATATAGCCGTCAGTATGTAAGATATATTAGCAAAGTATAAGTGAAAGTATAATATTGAATATACTATCGTTTAATGCCATAAATGTGCGATATCGATCCATGAACTATCCCAGCTCCCATATATTACATATAATGGTTTTCATTATTCCATAATGAAATTTGTGCGTAAAAATGTTTGGATGCAGCTGAACTTAGCCCCTCCCTACACGTTCATAATTTATCTTTTGATTTGCGCTTCATCTAAATCTTTAGTTTTCATCACTTGACGCACGTTTGTCTTTCTTCTTTGCGATTTCGTGCCGTTTGACACGTTTGCATCCAAACGGTACTTTGAAAATATTTCACTGTTTATGGTTTGCTAACAGACGCATCAGTTGCAAGATGGGCCCAGATGTATTAGCAGTTATTTTTGTAACCGTATTTTTAATTAGTTGCGCCAACGGAAGTGTAGACGGCGAAAAAGCATTCACCCAAGCTGAGTATGATATCATCAACGACACTGCGTCCTTTCCATGGCAAGACCTACGCAATGAAATACATCAGGGTGATGCCATCACCTATGAGCTGGGCACGCCACAATACCAAATTTTAAACGCCGATGAGCCGATAGAAATCATCACACCCGATCAGCCCGGTTATTACGAAAGCCTTAAGCGTTATGAAGCGGCAGCAATGCAGCAGACAGAGGAAAAGCAGAGTGATGCGACTACGACACCCCCAGAAGAAATACAAAAACAAACAGTTACGGAGAAACAAGAAAAACTGATTTCAGATGGGGAGAAGAAGATTCAATTTATCATACTGAACTCGAAGAAAAAGAGCAAAAATCCAAAAATGTATTTAGGTTCACCAAATCAATACCAACAAGATGCCAAGTCAGTTGAAACGAGCAAAAAGAACAACGAATTGAAGAATAAAAAACCGGTAGTAAAAGAAACAGCTCCTTGGACCCATAACTTTAACGACAATATGGAAGCACAATCGAAAGGAAGCGAAGTAGAACTCGTTGATTTGTCAAAGAACATCGAGAAGAGCAAACAAATCCAAAGTGTGTCTCCACAATCAAACGATAAGGAAGAAAAAGTAAAATCTTTGGAGGCAAATACGTTTATTCCAAACACAGAAACCATTATTATCGATAATAATAATAATTCGAGCAGCACTGTCTTATCATCAAAGTTTTTCACAGAATCGTCGCTAAAAGAAGTCATGCCGGCTACGGATATACCAGCGGAAACTCCACTCCAATTACCAGATACGTTTCTTACATACGATACTCCGCCCACTGAGGAGACATCAGCGCCTCTAAACCAAAAACTGAAAGAACCCTATATGACTGATATGAGCTCGGATGCGCCAGTATATGAAGCTCCACCCCACATCCGAGATTTCGAGTATTTATATCGCTCAGCGTTGGGTCTACCATAATATAGACCAAAAGTTAATACACATATCTGATTACCAAATATATGGGTATTCTTTAATTAATTAAACGTGTTTTTATAAATTTTTTAAAATAATTGTTTTATATAAAGCTATAAAAATTAATAAAAAATCAATATATTTTTTTTTTAAATAATTAGTTTCGATCGTGTAATTAATAATGTGGCAACCCAGTCAGCAGCTCTTTTGCATTTTATATAAAAGTGTTAAAAGTACATACAAGTACAATAGCAACAAATGATCTAAACACTGTTCAAGTGGAGCCGTAGCTCTCTCAGGGGAGACTTTTGTCCATATACGACTCAAAAAGTTTTTTAGAAAAGTCTATGTAGAGTGAAAAATAACGCCGTTAGATGATATGGAACTATCAGACAGAAGTAATTGTTATATGGAAGTAAAATTTAATTTAATATCTGAGGATGCAAAAGTGAAATTGTAGATAAAATATTGCAGACGATTTTGATCAGATTTTGGCGAGGTTAGAACTCACAACTTAAATATTTTGTTGCGAAAAACATTCACAAGGAATATAAGATATGTATGTATATATGTATGTATGTATATGTATGTACTTTGATTTTGAATACATAAACTACTCTCACTCGTATTTCGAAAGGAATGTACGGTCAAAGAGCCGTCAGGATCGGGAAGGACTCCTCTGAGCCGTTCTATACCCAACAAGGTTTCAGACAAGGCGACTCCGTACGACTTTTTCAATCTGCTCCTGGAGAAAATAATTCGAGCTGCAGATCTGAATAGAAGGTATAATATAATATGTTTTTTCCCGGTTGGACAAAATATCGAAGCAAATACGAAATATCTCCTGTCATCAAAAAAACAGTCGTCTCACTCGCGACTAGTCTTCCACGTCACTACTGACAGTCATAACTTCGAAGTCATAGATCTTGGAACCAGTATCAAGACCAACAATAATGTCAGCCTTGAAATCCAACGCAGAATAACTCTTGCCAATAGGTGCTACTGCGGACTGAGTAGGCAATTGAGAAGTAAAGTTCTCTCTCGACGAACAAAAACCAAACGCTATAAGTCACTCATTATTCCCGTCCTGCTATATGGTGCAGAGGCATAGACGATGACAACATCTAATGTGTCGGCGTTACGAGTTTTCGAGAGAAAGATTTTGCGGAAGATTTATGTTTCTTTTAGCATTGGCAACTTTGAATACCGCAGTTATTGGAACGATAAGCTGTGCGAGATATACGACGACATTGACATAGTTCAGCGAATTAAGAGATAGCGGCTACGCTGTCGTCACTACATCATGTCGTCCGAATGGATGAAAACACTCCAGCTCTGACAGTATTCGACGCAGTGCCCGCCGGGGAAAGCGAAGGAAGAGGAAGACCTTCATTGCGTTGGAAAGACCAACCACAGAGATTAAAATCCCTCACGCTATTGGTCCTCTCTGAGCTACACTGTGCTTCCGACGAAGTTCATCAATGCAAAAAGTTGTATCTGTGCAACAGCCGAAATATCGTCAGGAAACCTTCGTCCGATAGGTTTGCATTCGCATAGAAGATGTTTTATAGTCTCTTCTTCTTCTACCTCCTGACGTATTCTACAATAGTCATTGTAAGATCTGCTGACATGTCTGCCAATTAGACAGTGATCTGTGAGCACTCTTGCTAGATTTCTTATGTCGTTCCCTTTGAATTTTAAAAGTCGGCATTAGCGGCCCAAATTCCATTTATGCCGTGCTTGTTTAGCAAGTTAGGAATTGATTCCATCGAGACTCAGATAACATGTTTGTCGATTAAATATCTACAAGTAACCAATGGCATATGAACTCCCTCTTTTCTGGAGTCTAATTGTAGGGTTGTGCCTGCTCCGGTTAATTCACCTGCTTCACAGTTACCAGGAATATCAATATTTTCTGAAGCAATACATTAGAGGCCTATTATGAAATATGGTGTTATTTAGATTCAGCCTGAGATCAATACATTTCTCTATTTTTGATTAAACCCTAAGAGATTTTGGTGATTTCAAAGTCGCTTTGCTATCTGTATATAGTATATTAGGTTTATCCGAAAAGTAATAGGACTGATTTTCTTCCGCCGCGACTGTACTTCGGAGCGTGCGCTCATCGACTGGATTCGATAGAGGGTGTTTCTAGTTCCAGGTGCTCGGAGAGTCAGTACAGAAATTTTCGCGCGACGTGTTTCTGTGAGTGGAGCAAGCCGAAAATGCAGCGTTCGTTAAAGCAGAAGTACGCGATTAAATTCTGTGTTAAACTCGATAAATATTCGACATAGACATTTGATATGATCAAGCAGACGTACCCAGATGTTGCTTTAGCAAGAAGTAGTGTGTTTCTGTGGCACAAGGCCTTTTTGGAGGGCCGGGAAGAGGTCGAAAACCGTGCTGGGAGACTTGCGACTTCGACAAACACCGGCAATGTGATTCGTGTACGCAAAGTTTTGAACTCAAACCGTCGACTAAGCCAAGTTTTACGTGAAAGATCTCAAGAGACTTAAAGGAAGAGTCAATCGGGCCACGACAACCGCCTTTCTTGTGAACAGCTACCTAACCTAGGCCGGCATCCCAACGCTTTCGCAGCCGCCCGACAGCCCAAATGTGGCTCCCGAGAACTTTTTTTGCTTCCTTGCCTGAAAAGGCCGATGAAAGGCAAGCATTTTGAGTCGACACAGGGGATCCAAGCATCATCATCTCGGCTGCATCGACGCAGAAGGAGCCTAGTTGGAAAGTTTCTAAAAAATTGTAACAATTGGTTCCATAAATTTTTTTAAATCGACGCAGTTCCATTTCTTTCCGGATAAACTCTGTATAACTACATAAATAAATTTTTTTTTGTTATGACCACACTCTTTGTCCAAGTAAGAAGCTATTCTTTAATTACTGTGAATCCTCACTTGGAAGACATTGCATTGGTTTCACAGTGGGAAGACGATTCTGGATCCAGTTTTGCTAAAATCACAACGCATTCGATTCGCACTACTGTTCTACTTTTGTCTGGAGGGGCAGGCAGTATTTTCGATCGAATAGGATTCTATAGGATTTCGAAAATCCGCGGTAGTGGGTTTAAACAGGAACTTACTGAATATCTTAGAATGCCACTTATTGTAGGCGATTAATAGCTATGGATATATAGGATTCCTGTTGAGTCTAAAAGTCTAAGTCTAAAATTTTAAATCGATATGATTTAAATAATTAAATTTATTTGACATAAATAGTTTTTTCCGTAATAATCTTCCAAAATCCAACCACCCAGTTTAATCATGTTATTTTTGAATGCATTTTTCTCGAAACATCTCCATACCATGGCCTACCAACTGATAATCGATAATCGAATTTTGGCAGACCAAAAAGGGCCACAATTTAGGGCAAAATTCATATTTATCTTAAAAACGCCGCCATTTTTTCAATTTCTGATATTTTTTTCAACTAAATGTAATTGCACTGACATCTTCTAGTAGAACTGATTTCAGATAGAGGACCGAAGATCGCGAAAAATATTTAAGTTTTTTATTCAAAGAATGTACTGTGTATTCTTAAAATATGTATACTCGTAAGTATACCCTTAAATATCCAAAAATCACTTATTTTAGGCTGTCACACTAAAAGTGCCTCACAATATCTTAGCATTGGTTAAGAACAGAAAATTTGCCAAACTGTTTTGTAAACTTGCCGTCCTCGTCTACATATAAATTTTTATATTGTTTTCGGTTGACTTAATTCAATACAACCATTTATGTCGAAACTTATTTAGAGGAGAACTCAGAAGAGTCAAATTTTCGCAATCAAAACGACCCAGAATTATATCCAAAATATGACTCGATAAAGACAATAGTGCAATGAGTCTACTGTTGAACAAGGAGAGGACGAAACATTGCTTGACATTAATAGTGAAATAGTGACATGAAAAATCTTAGGTGTTTCTAATGCAGTTTGATACCCTAAAGTCAAATCTGAAAACAAAATTTTTCTATCACCCACAGATATTCTGTAACCTGTAGCTTTAGATTTTACAATACATAAAATTTCATTAAATTGCATCATCTCAAATTTTCATACGATCAGGGATTTATCCGGTTTATACCGGTTCTGTCTGCTTGTTTTACATAATAAACACTTCTTTTCATGTCACAAAAAACAAGTGGATTTTTGTTTTCCAGTGTAGTCTTTCTCTTCAATTCTCTTGACTTTTGCAAAATAATTCTTTGCATGCCCAAATTAGGCATGTTCTATGAGATGAGATGAGCTGAGATGAGATGAGATGAGATGAGATAAGATGAGATGAGATGAGATGAGATGAGATGAGATGAGATGAGATGAGATGAGATGAGATGAGATGAGAGGAGGTCGTTGTACTGCAAACAATTATAGAAGACCAACAAATATTTTTAGTCTTAAAGGAGATTCAGCTTCAAATATATTAAACCTCTTTGTGAACTTGGCTAGCGAGGAATCGAGAGCCAGGCTTGTGAAATATTAAAACATTACCACAGAAATCGGTGTTTAGAAAATAGCAATAAACCTACTTTTAATTTTTTTAGAATGAAAATATATTCTATAAATTTACAATTTGTTCGAGCGTGCATTGTCTAAAATCTAAGAACCACCCTAATACTACTATCTAAATTAAAAGCTTTATATAAATATGTAGTACATCTTAAGCCTACGAAGGTTATGAAGCAATAATATAGGAAATATCTGCAACTTACAACGTCGGAATTTACAAGTAACTTCGGGAAAACGGTTGTTTATTTTGTAAACATATTTCGTTTCATGCGGTCATATAAACAATTAGTACTACATTTACCATTTCTCCACATTTCTTTTTCCGCTGAACGTGCCCTAGGCGAACATTTTTTGCCCGTACAACCTTCGCTCGTATATTGGTCAGCTTTGCAAGCGCGTGCTGAGCCGGCGTTCAGCGGAAAACGAAATAATTCGACACCCATGCATTGCGCTGTCGCACTAAAGACGACCGGCTTATAAAACTTAATGCAATAAAAAAAAGTTTTTTAAGTTTCAATTGACAATCGTCGACGAATCTGTCGTTAAGTGAGTGCGCCGGTAGACAAAAGCAAAAAATGCTGTTGAAGGTAAATTAACACTGACTAGGTCGCTGCGAACACCACCCGCTCGGTTTACTATAAGTGCCAAATGGACAATATGGTAGAGACGATTATTTAATAAGACATAACGGCTTTGCCGACGTTGCTATCGCCGTTCTGACCCACTTAGCGTAGTCCAATTCGCGGTCAATCACTTGTTATATCCCGTTTTTTGCTTTCACTTTTATTTTCGATCATATTGGACACACAAGCTAATGCTTTCTCTTTCAATTTCAGTCTGATTCGTTCTATTTCTTAGTGCTGGCCTGCGCTATTATCGCGCCAGCCGCGTCTGCACCTAACTACCATCATTATTGTCCGCAATGTGAGGAGGAAGTATGGGAGGAAGTGCCATGTGAAGAGGTCGCTACTACCAGCAGACCTACTACAACCACTACTGCAAGGCCAAAACCGCCCACTTATGCACCCACCACACAGAGACCCCATACAACGGCACGTTCACCAGTTAAGAAGACGACAACAACAAAACCGCGTACAGCACATCACACCACCCCTACACCGCCGGTCACAACGACAGCCGCTACAACTTACAACAATTGCTATTGTGAATGTAAAGGAGGTTGTAAGGAGTTCTGTCGCAAAGTGACGGTAAATGGCGCAGCACAAGCAGCACAAAAACAAATAACACAAGTTACAAAGACAACACATCGCGTACCGAATGGTCAGCTCAATTCGGAGCACGTGCATCTGCTTAGATTTGTCCCAGACTCACAAACGTCATACACACCGGTTCAACCGTCAACGCAGCACAGCATACCCTCGGCTATTTATCCTATAAATCCTAATAATGAGTTGGTAAATCCATACCTTCATAGAAACTTGGCGTATAAAGTTCAACCAGCAATGCCTCCACCATCGGGACCGTCTCTTCAACCGCAGCCAGTAGCAATCGCTTACCCTCAATCAGCACCAAATTTATATGAAGATTCGCAGGTCACGAATATCTATCCGGATACTTTGTTAGAATCGAGTTATTCTGTTGATGAGTTGACTCGTCTTTTGCAAATGGAAAATCTTAATAAAGCAGCTGCCAACAGCTACACACAATCCATTAACGGACCTTCATATGCCGTACATGACAGTTTACCTCAGACTCCACTTTCTACCGCACCAATTTATCAACCACTTTCGCTGTCCCTAGGCTTCCCACTGCCTGCGGATGCGTCAAAATATGAAAATAATTCTTCGGAGTCTCAATATAAAGAACTCAGATTAGATGTCAGGTCACAGAGCTATGCGTCACCATTGCTGCCAGCTTCAGAATCCCAGTATGCAAACTATGTGCATAAAATCGATTTGAGTGAACCACAACTTTATGCTGTGGCGTCTCCTTCATTACCAGCTCATCAAGCAGGCTATGATCAACACAGTTCAGCTACCTTGAGTTGTCACAACATATATGATGATCCCAGTACAGAATATATGAATTCAATTTCTTATGGTTCAGAATATGGTTCACCAACTTCGAGTTATGCTCCACAAACGGGACTTTATGCACCATCGTATTAAATTTAGACTACAAGAACTATATAAAATTTTAAGAAATAGTTTTTTAATAGTAAATTATTATAATATATTTAATTAATTACTTATTATTGTTATATAAATAAAATATTTTAAACATTGTCCTCTTTAGACTCGACAGAGTTTCACTTTTAGTTCGAACCTTTCGAGTTCAAAAGATGGCAGAGCAGGTCCGGTGATAAAGCTTTTCTACTCGACCTAAATATGATAGTTTAGGATGTATGTAAGCTGGTGTACTACTGTATTGTATATTTATTTTGTAATGTTTTTGGATTATAGTAACTCTGCACAAAGAGCTAGTCTCGGAAAGCGATGTAAACCAGTCTGCCTCGGCCAACATTCGGAAGTAACTCAAAACTTGTAAAACTATTAATGCGGTAATTATTTCAACACAATATGAGCGGTAGGAGTGATATTGATCCCTGAAGTCCGCTAATATTGGCTCCGGGACTTGCAGTAATGAAGTGTTAAAAAATCATCTAATCAAATTTGACTTGGACTGATCCACACGTTAAAATGTTCCATAAAGAATACTACTTGGTCGCTTTGAGTCTCTAAGTGAATCATTTCGGCATAAGCTATCGGATTTGTAATTAGAAAACTCATGGATTTTTCACCACGATAAAACGCCGTCACATTCTAACTAGCATGATTGTGCCTGACTTGTAAAGGTCAAACACGAAACGAGAGTCATCACTCTGCCACCGTGTTCGGCAAATTTGGCTACCTGTGACTTTTTCTGCTTTCGAAACTGAAAAATCCGCTTCAGGCAACGCGCCATAAGTCCATTGAAGGCAGTAAAAATCGTTCACTGAAGGCAGCCGAGGATTATAGCAATGCATGGAAAATTGGATTAAGTTATTTGAAGGCGATAATAAAGATTTATTAGGTCGAATTACGACTAAGAAGTGCTCCCCATTCACCGTATTGTCCGCTTTTGCATCCGTACAACATCATTTTTTAAGCGTAAAAAAGCCGCTCACTGAACAGAAATTTGTGTAGATCGTGAAGATTATCGCCGCATCTGAGGCTTACTTTGAAGAGCTTCAGAAAATGTGTTTTTCAGATGGGTTACAGAAGCTGAATAAGCATCAGTGGAGCTCTTAGAATAACGCCAAGTTAAGCACTTAACGTTATTTTACATTTACTGCCCACAGTCTGGTTCTGCAAGCAATTAGCAACGAAGTCAGCTCTTAGACTGTAGGAAGTCGCCTGTAATAAGAGGACATTCTAAGGTACTTAACAGAGTAAGTTCTCGTTTCTACACGGATTTTCGAAATCCTATAGAATTGAACTTAAATTCGGTAGGTTATTGCCTTCACTTTCAGAGAAGAATGAGAAATGTGCTAGGTAGGCGGGGGCACGAGATTAAGCATCTATACGGATGGGTCAAAACTAGATAATCAATGGGTTCCAAGACATCCTGTTAAATGTGAAGCCGATGAGCTACCCAGAGGATTCACCACTTTGCAATTGCCAGCAGACTGCGAAAACCAGAGTTTGTTTAGGAGGTTACACAGATAAAACTTTGAGTATTGACAAACTTCAACAGGAGCACAATGTGGACATAATAGAGTATGCGGAATTTAGACCCGGTGGTTTCACAATGGGTCTAATAGGGTAGTAGGTGCGTCGTCAGACGTTTCCTCTGCTTACCTACCTACCTTATGAGCCTAGAAAATGGATGAATCAAGTGGCTTCGCAAAATCAGCGATAACCGTTGTTCTGGAATCTTGTTTCTTTACCAACATCTTAATCCCTTGCACCTTTCTTCTTTCAATTAACGAACAATAAGCGTTATTTTCTTTACATTGACGCATTTATATTTCATTATGTGTATGTATGTGTATGTATAGTATGTACATTTGCATGGCATATTTAACGGGAGATTGCAGAAATATTTACAAATATCATTATAATAAAATGGCACATAAGGGATGCTTTCACAATTTGACTTAAAAACTTTGTTAAAACTTAGCTAATTATAGGATTTATGGCTAAAACACAAAAATGCAAGTGTAAATATGAGTAAATGCAACGATTTCCACAAATAACCATGCTTGACGCCACGAAGCTTCGACTTTCACACAAGACCGTCGTATCGAGTATTTCTAGAATATTTATGATATGGTGGTTTCAATGCGGGTTTTTCGGCGTTCTAATGATGCAGCAAAGCTGGTGCCAAAATTTTGGTAGCAACTAACTTGTGATGCACTTCGGGAACTGGAATTTTGATATTGGTCGGTTCACGTGAAACAACAGCTTCGAAGCCGCTATGATCGTCGGCTTTGTAGTGGACGACACGATGATGGCCATCGGAATCGATCAGTTCGTAAACGCCTTCAACACGATCGTCCTTGCGTGACTCCTTCTGCGATTTTATATCACCAGTGTGTGGATCGTGCACAGCATATTGGAACTCATAAGCGACGGGGCCATGTTCTTCATGTGGATCACGAAGCTCGACCAAAGCGTGCACGTGCAGAACGGCGATGGCGAGAATGAATAGCTAGAACGCGGAAAAAATAATTGAGTGTTTTTATGGTTTCATTTTGTAGCCGCAAATATTTACCTTGAGGAACATATTCTAGGTTTTCGCTACGTAAGTGGTTTACTTAATGTAATTGAACTGTGTAGTCAGCGCTGTAAATTGCAAGCGTGGATTAATTGAATATTGACATCCTGCGCGCTTATTTATACCTAACTAAATCAGCTGAGCGTTCACAGAAGTCGTGCCAACATACTGCATAGCTCAAGTTTCGTAATGACTTCTTCGGCATATATTGTTTTCTATTTTTTTGTGATTCAAAGCACACAAGTATACTAGTAAAACTTCTTCAAATATCGCATTGGGTTGCGGTGAGTTCGATTTGCGTTCGAATACTTTAATTACTAGCATATGTACGCCTATGTAATCTACTTTAGGCGCGCAGCTTTATGTGTTGCGACACTGAACCACTAAAGCATATTGATTGGAACGATAATACAACAACAACAACAACAAAATTATTTGATGCTGTGCGACACGTAGCGCATACTGCCAATGCGGCAAAGTGCGTTCACCAACACCTCCATCGCACGTGCGCCCCTTCGACATATGTATGTATGTGCGCGGTACGGCGCGCATGCGCAAACGCATTATGCAAATGCGTCGCCAAGTAGCAGAATATTTGCCCAACACTTATATTCATACGCATATGCATATGTATGTATATATATGTTGCAATCGGCAGACTAGTATCACTTATCAAGCGCGGCATGTCCGCTTGCGCTGCGTTTATTGCCAAACAAGATTGATTTATACCGCGCCTGTGCCGCGCTGCTCCAGCGCAACCCACAAGCATTAAAAAGATGTTGAATTTTCGAACTTTTTATTCGAAATTTACTAAGTTGCTTTAAAGGAATTTCAATAGCGCTTTAAGCTGCGCCAGCTGTCACAGATGCCGTCAAATATAAATGCGCCAATTAGTCGCGTCCGACATGCATATTCAATCAATTGAGTTCGCCTATCTATAACCAGATTCTCATACGCATACATGTTCATTTGCAAAGTGGCTTACTTACACCAGTCGGTAATTGTGCGCAACTAAAAAATTATTAGGGATCAAATCCATTAAGCGTTATGACTAGCCGGTTATATTTTGATATTGCTCCCGTGCGCTGGGTAATTTGCCGCTAACCTTGTAATTTACATACACATAAATACATATATATACATATATATATATATATATATATTCGTTATTATAAATAATTTTAATTGTATGCATTTGTAGATGCTTAATTCAATTTAATATAATATTTGGTTTGGCAGTTAAATGTCAAGGAGGTCCAGATAGTTGATATGCTGATTTTAGTGCGGCTCAAACCATCTAAATAAAGTCAAATAAAAAGTACACAATCGTTTCCTTTTTTGAAAGTTGATCATACATTTTTAATATTAATGGAATTTTAGTAAGATTTCTAAATTTAAATAAGTCTTGCTACTATGGGGTGATCAATTTCGAGGTGCCCCATATTTTTAAAGATAAAAACACAGAAACTTCAAATTTAATGGGGAATGTTTATTATCATACGAAAGAACATTCTTTGGCATTTATCTTTCGAAGATTATCTCTTTCATATCTGGGCCGCGGTTATGTCTCTGATGGTCCATCCATCCAGTCTCATTTTCGCTGACTCATTCGAGCATTTCGACTGGCAACTGGCAAATGACACGCCTCATGTTTTGCTCCAAGGCCTGAATCGTAGCGGGATTGTCCGCATAGACTTTAGACTTTACATATCCACACAGGACAAAGTCTATCGGCACAAAATGTAAAATTATCTGCTCACCAAAGTGTTCTCTCATTGAATCCATTGATTGATGCGATGTGTGGGAAGTTGAGCCGTCTTGTTGAAACCAAATGTCGCCGAAATTACAAGCTTCAATTTCAGGTTTCAAATATTCGATGATTCCACCGCTAAACGCTGAACAAAACTTGGCTCGAAAACGTCGGATCTTTTTGGAGCTTTTCAAGAGCCCATAGAGCGAAGCGATGTCGGTTAGGAAGGTTTAGTTTGTTCACAAACTGTATTTTGTACGATTTCAATTTAAGATGTCTACGTAAAATGCGGCAAGTCGTTCAATACGTCAGTCCAAATCGACTCTTCACGATCTTCGTGTTCAGTCTCAGCTACGGTTGCTTTATTTTCTTCAATGCGTGGTCGTGGTCTACTCGGTCTAATATCATCCAATAATGATGCTATTGAAAAAGTAGTTCTACTTGAGTCACGCATTACAACTACTCAACTGGAACAAACAAACTAGAAACATTAAACATATAAGTTGGTTATTTGGTCGAAAACTAAAGCCATCATTAGGCCCGGATAGTAACCAAATTAAGCTTTATCCAGCAAGTCAGTGTATTTAGTGAAATACCTAATTTTCTCACAAAGCTGCGCAATATATCCTAAGTTGGAGTCTCATCCGGCGAAAGGCTGGCCGTTCGCATATATAATATTGTTCAAATGTTTCATCATCCTCCGCGCATACTCTGCATTCCACCGAATCTACTTTTTCCAATTTTCCGAAGGTGTGATCTTAAGGGTATGTGCCCTCTGTTGAGGCCTATAATATTACTAAGTTCGCCTTTTTCAAAAAGTAGATGCTTTTGGGGGAGGATGGAGTCATGTGTAGAAGTTCACGCAAGTGAGGAAAGTTCTCTGATCGGCATTCACTTGGGAGTGACCAGAAACGATTCTTTTACATATGGCTCAAGCAGCTCACGACTTCCGGTCTTTGACCAAGTATCCTTTGGGTAGCCTAAGAACATCCGCTTGAAGGCGAGCTAAAGTGAGAAGGCGAAACACCCCCTCACAGGGTTGTGCGCTGGGTTTGGGACCCGCCACGTAAAAAGCGCCCCCAATGAAAGATTACCAACTGCCTCGGATGAGAAACCCCCTTTTGATGACGACCATGGCAAAAGAAATAAGGAATACGATTTGAGGGCATGCACCTGGAACGTCCGGTTCCTTAATTGGGAAGGTGCCGCTGCACAGCTGGTTGATGTCCTCGTCAGAATGAAGGCTGACTTCACCGCCGTCCAAGAAATGCGATGAACGGGACAAGGACAGAGACGAGTAGGTCCTTGTGGCATTTACTACAGTGGCCATATAAAGGAGCGCAAGTTTGGTGTGGGATTCGTGGTGGGAGAGAGACTCCGTCGCCGAGTACTGTCATTCACTCCGGTGGATGAACGTCTAGCCACAATCCGCATCAAAGCGAGGTTCTTCAACGTATAGCTGATTTCCACCCACGCCCCGGCTGAAGAGAAGGACCATGTGACTAAAGATGCCTTCTATTAGCGCTTGGAGCGCACCTATGAGAATTGCCCCCTTCACGATGTCAAAATCGTGCTTAGCGATTTTAAAGCCAGGGTGGGCACAGAAGGTATCTTTGGCACTACGGTCGGTAAATTCAGCCTCCACGACGAAACATCCCCAAATGGGATGAGGCTGATCGACTTCGCCGGGGCCCGAAGTATGGTTATCTGTGGTACTAGATTCCAGCACAAGAAAATACATCAAGCTACCTGGAAACTGTGGGACGGCATTTCAAACTCCTTACGTACAGCTGCTACCGAAACCATTGGTTTTCAGAAAGTGCAAAAGAACAGCTGGTACGACGAGGATTGCCGCGCCGCAGTAGAGAGAAAACAGGCTGCCTACCTTGCAACGTTACGATCGACCACAACACGTGCGGGATGGGATAGATACCGAGAGTTGAAGAGGGAAGCGAGACGCATTTGCAGGCAGAAAAAGAAAGAGGCCGAAATGTATGAAGAGCTTGATAAGCTGGTCGACAGGGGTAATGCTCGAAAATTCTACGAAAAAATGCGGCGGCTGAAGGTTTCAAGACCGGAGCTTACTCTTGTAGAACCCCCAAAGGTGATCTAGTCACCGATGCCCAGAGCATACTTAAATTATGGAGGGAACACTTCTCCAGCCTGCTGAATTGCAGTGAACGTACAACGTCAGGAGAAGGCGAACCCGATTCCCCAATCGATGACGATGGAGCAGACGTTCCATTGCCCGACCATGAAGAAGTTCGAATAGCAATTACCCGCCTGAAGAACAACAAAGCGGTGGGGGCCGATGGATTGCCGGCCGAGCTATTCAAACACGGCGGTGAAGAACTGATAGGGAGCATGCATCAGTTTCTTTGTAAAATATGGTCGGACGAAAGCATGCCCAACGATTGGACCCCACAATTTGCGCCAACTACCGGGGGATAAGCCTACATCGCGTATAAGGTTCTATCGAGCGTATTGTGTGAAAGATTAAAGCCCACCGTCAACAAACTGATTAGACCTTATCAGTGTGGCTTTAGACCTGGAAAATCAACAACCGACCAGATATTCACCATGCGCCAAATTTTGGAAAAGACCCGTGAAATGAGAATCAACATACACCACCTATTCTTTAATTTCAAAGCTGCTTTCGACAGCATGAAAAGGAGCTGCCTTTATGCCGCGATGTCTGAATTTGGTAACCACGCAAAACCAATGCGGCTATGTAAACTGAGGTTGAGCAACTCGTCGCACTCGCGACTTGGCTCTCACGTCCTGTCACTGTTGACAGTCATAACTTTGAAGTTGTAGATAGTTTCCTATATTTGGGAACCAGCATAACACCACCAACAATGTCAGCCTGGAAATCCAACGCAGGATAACTCTTGCCAACAGATGCTATTTCGGACTGAGTAGGCAATTGAGAAGTAAAGTCCTCTCTCGACGAACAAAAACCAAACTCTATAATCCACTCATAATTCCCATCCTGCTATATGGTGCAGAGGCTTGGACGAAGACAACAACTGATGAGTCGACGTTGCGAGTTTTCGAGAGAAAAGTTCTGCGAAAGATTTATGGTCCTTTGCGCGTTTGCGAAGGCGAATATCGCATTCGATGGAACGATGAGCTGTACGAGATATACGATGATATTGACATAGTTCAGCGAATTAAAAGACAGAGGCTACGTTGGCAAGGTCATGTTGTTCTAATGAATGAAAACACTCCAGCTCTGAAAGTATTCGAAGACCTCCACTCCGTTGGAAGGACCAAGTGGAGAAGGACCTGGCTTCGCTTGGAATATCCAGTTGGCGCCACGTAGCGAAAAGAAGAAACGACTGGCGCGCTGTTGTTAACTCGACTATAATCGCATAAGCGGTGTCTACGCCAATAAAGAAGAAGAGACGAAGCTTTTGGGTCGGTCCATCATCTATTCCAAAGTACTCGGGGCTGTACTTGCTAATGTTTTAAGACCTGATATGTTTCTCTAGGAGCCTTGGCTTCAAACAACTCTTGAAGTTTCTAAATGTTTTGGGACAGCTTAGGCTAATTGTGTTTTCAGCTGCTCCCGAGCGGGCCAGCTCATCAGTCTTTTCATTTCCTTTTATTCCTTCATGATAACCAGTCAATATAAACCGAGTTACCCACTATTGTCTGTTTTCATAACCTAACGCAATGAGACTTAGTATTGGCTCTATGGATAATTTTAATTGCCGCTTGGTTATCCACTAGAAAATTTATGGACTTGCTGCTTATGTAAATAACTACAGAAGAAGCGCGCACCCTTTTACCCTTTGATCCGTCGGTAAATATGCAGATTTCGCCGTTGCAACAGTTGATGACAGAGCCATTGGTACATTCTTCTCTTTTCTTCCTTTTCTTGGTCTTATTGCTAATTTAGCCCAAGTTCATAGACAGGGTCGAGTATGATACCATAGTACCTCGTAGTGACTCCAAATCTTATCTCAATGACCGAAAATCATAAGCCGACTGGCCATAACCATTGTCTCGTACATCACTTTTATATGAATTGACCGGATATCAATTGAACCCCAAAGCCTATGTTGATGTAGTTGTCATTGGGCCCGTAATTCCCAGCAAGCAGGTGGTACTTTTTCGATAGTATCATTCACCATACACCCTCTGTTAGTATAGGGCGTATGAGACTTGTGTAGACCATGTGAAGGAAATATGTATTATAAAGTAAATTGGAAAAGTATAAAAGACAACCTGATCCGAAGCAAGCAAAGTCTGTACCATCTGCAGAAAAGGGAATGAGCCAACGTTCCCACAAGGATTCACAAGTTGTTATCAACATCGTGTACTGAGCTGGGCAGAAATTTGAGGATTGAAGATTTGCCAACACTAGAGGAGTTGCCTTCTATTGAAGAGCAAACTAAAGCTCTAATTATGTCGATAAGTAGTTTTTCTTTAGTAATATGACACATATGTTAAACGAAACTCCTGTAAAAGGGGATATTACTGAACTACTACTAAATATATACTTGAGAAGAGTTACCTTTAAAAAAAAAAGGTTGCTGAAAGTTGATGTTATTAAGATCTTATAATGGAATGCCCAGTCTAATATATTTTCATCCAATTCTTTTATCTATATTAAGTACCTGAAAAAAACTTAGGAGATTGGGACCGGAAATATTATGGACACAGCGCAATCCTGAACCAG
Organism: Bactrocera neohumeralis; assembly: GCF_024586455.1. NCBI lineage: Eukaryota > Metazoa > Arthropoda > Insecta > Diptera > Tephritidae > Bactrocera > Bactrocera neohumeralis. The sequence continues at coordinate 48,365,888 of NC_065920.1, read as the reverse complement.
CTAATCCTAAGCAAAACTGACTATAACTTCTCAAGGTGAGATTTATCCTTTAAACGCGAATGAAGAAGATGTTTAGTAGGGGAGGTGGATACTACCTATATATGTAACGACGGGTCTAAAATGCTTGGAATGGGAGAGTTGTATACTCCAATGCTCTTGACATCCCTCTCTTTCTTTCTATCCGTCCACCAAACTCAGCCAGCATCATGCGAGCGGACGTACTAGCTACACAGAAGTCCTAAGGAGTTATATTGTATAACTACGGTAGGATAGAGAAAACAACCACGGATAGTTAGGTGGTTTTGTTGGCTTAGTCGACATCGCAGATTAATTACAGCTTAGTCAACAATTTCAGGAAGGCATTAAGTTCATTGGCAGTTGAACTCCACTTGTTCATAATTTGGGTTCCAGGTCACAGGAACATTCCCGACATCATATAGGCAGACGAGTTGGTAAAGCTAGCAGCCTCTTCAGAGGAAACCGAGGCGTATTTAATATCATGCCCGCTGGGAAAGATGAAAAGATAACAAAGCTGATATGGCTTAAGTATGACAGGACTAGAGCCAAGTACTTATTAAGTAGATTCAGAAATAGTATATACAAACTTCTTCTTTTTCTTCTTTATTGGCGTATTAAATAGATCGTTTCTTCTTTTCGCTAGAAATAATATATACAAACTTACAGACCTACAAATTAATATCGTGAATCTCGTACAGCTCATCGTTGCCGAATTCAGGCAAGCAACCAAAATCTTTCGCAGGGCTATTCTGTCGAAAAGCATAACGGGTATCATCGTCCAAGCCTAATTTCATCAAGAGCACCAGAGTTTGGTTTTTGTTCGTCGAGAGAGGACTTTACGCCTACTCAGTGCGAAGTAGCACCTGCTGGCAAGAGTTATCCTGCGTTGGATTTCTAGGCTGACATTGTTGGTGGTGTTTTCGCTGGTTCCAAGATAGATGAAATTATCTACGACTTCGAAGTTATGACTGTCAACAGTGATGTTTGTTTGATGACAGTAGTTTTCGTTCATTGACAAACTTACAGACACAAATTACCTGAAACCCTTCATGCTATTCGAAAAGCATAAGGGTATTTCAGTAATTTCATCAAGAGCACCAGATGGTTTGACCGCAATGCACCAAGAGAGCCAAAGCATAATGGATATATGTATGTAAGTAGTTTTATTGAACTCCGACCTACCTATGTTTTCGGGTAAGATTTCAGAGCGTTAAAAGATATTAATTGGAAATTCTTTACAAAGGAGTACGATAAGTGGAAACTCATAGAGCTCATAGAGGTTACATAATTTTGAGAATTTATGTTCGGACGCAATTACTAAATGCATATCATTAGCACAGTTTATGACGTGCTACTTATTTCGTAATTAACTAAATGACATTTGGTAATTTAGTTTGAGACAAATTTTTGTTTGAAATTCAAATCAACTGTCGAATTCGTCGCAGAAGCTTGATTAAGCAATTAACACGGCAAAGTAATGTATCTAATTCTGTATGTACGAGTATAACGGTATGTAAATAGGTCCGAGTGTGACAAAATTTGGAATTCATGCTGTCTGCGGGAGAGTTCAGTAACTTGTATAGACAGCCAACACTATGTGCAAATATTTAGCAACAATTTACTATCTAAGTCGACTAACCGGCAGCCCACACAGCGCCGTCTGTCTACGCGTTATTTGGCACGAATAAGCAGAAAAAGGACGTGAAGTAGTAACTAGAGGACGCATGCCAGCCAACACGTGCCGGTAACGGTAAATGTATGTTAATAAGTGTAAAATATACTGACGGCTGTCCACTCTTGCCCCTCGACGTAGGCAATGCCGGTAGCGTGCTGCAGCAGTTTCGTGTTATCACTTCGTTTTTCCATCGATTTTATTGCCTTTTTCTGTGCTTTATGCGGTATTAATTTAAACTGCTTTGGAAAATTTAATCATTCAAATTATTTTGTTAACACGCCATGGTCTTGCAATATTTAAGTGTAGTATCTCGTTCTTGTGGCTAATAACTTGTTCGAAAGTGGGGCATCAATAGATTTTTGGTAAATAAAAAGAAATCAAATTTCGCGCTTCGTGGGGGACAAAAACTATGTGGGCATAATAAATTATATTATGTAAGTAAATATCTATGCCCAGGCTTACAAATATTTCCTGCAGAGCTTTTATTCAAAAGAGAGACCCTTTGAGACATTTTAAAAGTTCAGCTGAATGCCGGTCTTTGTCCACGCAATCGGAATGGACTCAGGTTTTTATTTGACTAAGAACTCTATATTTGGCAGCATCCTCCAAATTATTTGGATAATATTTTCTGGCACCAAAACAATGTTAATAATTTCCGAACCACAGTCAGCTGAAATTCGAAGCTACGATCAGGGGTAGCTCTAAACAAGAGGGTATAATAGATCACAGGTTGCTGTGTACGAGTATTCCTCAAATTTCAATCCTTCTATCCTACTTATTGGTACAGTTTGCAATGTTTTTTAAAGTAGTTGTCGGTAGGATAGAAGGATTGAATAGAATTTGATAGAAGGATTGAAATTTGAGGAATGCACAGCAACCTGTGATCTATGTATTATACCCTCTCTTGTTTTTCCAACTTCGTTTAACCTAGTCAAACCAAAGAGTCTTGATAAGGTTCCGGGGTTAATGGTTGCAATGTGTTCACTAACCGGATTTATTTGCCTAATAGCTTTAGTGCTTCTCGCGATTTCGGAGCAAACTCAGTGCAGATGTAACCGCAGACTGCAGTGACCTGTGTAAAATCCCATAAGCTTCCTTTATTTTTTTCGGTCAAGGGCGATTAGTTTCTTGAATCCTGCAGAAGTCTCGCCTGTTCGAAGCCCATGCATTTGTTGTCAGGAGTGCTTTCTACTGACCCTTTTCTCTTTCTCTCCTTTCTCATGTAAAGTGATAGTTGTGTGTTAAGTGTCTTACAAAAGTCTTGGATTGGACTTACATAATTTTTTCAGAGAGTTTGCTCAATACATTTCTTCCAATTTACCATTCAACCCCATTTGACCCGAATTGAAAAATACACAATATTTTCACGTATTTTAATATACATTTTTATTATCATCTTCAAGGGAACCCTCATAATACTAGTATACAATTTTTGATGCATTTGTTAGAAGCCTCGGCTGTGACGGCCTTCAAGCGCCGTTAGCGAATGACTTTTAATGACTTCGAAAACAGAAAAAAATCGCAGGGAGCTTAATCTGGCAAATACGGTGGCTGAGCGACGACTCTGGATTCGTGTTTGGCTAAAAAGTCAAAAACGTAATGTATCGCATAATCGTGATGAAAGATCCATGAATTCAGTCCACAAATTCGGTTGTCGGGGATGAATTGCTTACATAGATGCCCCAAAATGGTCAAGTAGACTCTGTGGAATGATCTCATGATGAACCATATCACGGTAATCAAAGAAAATTATGAGTACCACCTTGATTTTTGACCGACTTTGACGTGATTCGGCTAATTTTTGACAAATTTTTAGAGCCCCAGTCCGAGACAAATTTGATCAGATTCTTTTTTTATAAATATTTTGGGTGTACCGATCATATCTGTAACTATGAGAAGCAAGATCTTAGATATCTCCGTTTAAGAAGTCGGTCCGTAACTATGAACGCGACATCACCTATACATACATGTAATACCATGTATCTAAGTCTACTTTTCCATAAGGCGGTATGGACTCTAACCGTAAGAATGCTCTCTGCATAGAAAACATTTCTAGAAGCCCTGAACTCTTAGATTTTAGAGATGTGTAATCATTGCTAAGTTTTAAGTTCTATAGACATTTCCCTAATTACTCACCTTTAAATTATGCTCAATATGCATAAATGAAAGAACTCTAGAAGTTCCGTTGCTTACTTGTAGGTTTAACGTACTCGGAACAGATTAGATCTGGCCAAAGGTTTTTAACTGTTCAATATTCCACTTGGGGCAGGGTTACTACCGCTACAACAACAGCAATAAACTCAAGAAGTTGAAAACATTCGAGGCCCTACCAGGTGAGTGTACTTCAGAAGTACTTAGAGGAAATTATTTGAACAAAGAGACAGCAACCGGAATGTTTAACGTAGGTACATGCTGACGACAGCCTTACCCCACGGTACTCAAAAGTACAACGGATCAAATCAATGCGTTGATCAACGCCCTGGAAATGCCAGGCATTTTCAGTACCAATTGGCATTGTGGAATGGATACACTAACCATAGGGTTCGAGGCTCATCTAAAACCTCTGCCATACTATGAGTCCGGCACCCGGTTGCAATGCAATTTCACATCGAACTGACAAAAAGTCAATTCTACCCGCATTTGAGTATAAACCACAACCACCACGATACTCCCCGAGGGGCCAGTCCGCATGAGCAAGTTGGAGTTACCTCCAAGGTACCAGAACTAAGTCTCCGGTCAGACCTTGTAGCCGAAACTACTACCAGTTGACCTTCCATACTGCTCTAGACTGGTGGCCAGTATAGAAGGTGGAGTTGGACCCCACTGACACACAAAATGTGGCCTTCGCCACTTAAACAACTCACGCGCATACAACCCTAACAATTCGGTATTCCGACTAGTGGAGATCACACAACTAACCTCTATGCCCATTCGTCCAGCTAATCCCCATACCCTCCAAATCAATTACATGCACCCAATATTCTCCCCGGGCCCCATAAAACAACCGGACCGATCAGATAGCTCCGTAAGCAAAAAACCCAGACTCAGACAAAATCCGAAGTCTGGGTTATCCGCAACAAACCCAACATCCCAAATGTACTCATAGATATGTCACTCGGCCATTGGGACAATTGTCCCATCGTTCTTGCCACCTACACCTAACCCTATCATCTATAAGCCTCTTGATCCCTAGATATTACTCCCTCTCCACATCATCATCAGAGATCCAATCACACAGCAGCAAGGAAACACTCAAACCCCTTCTTAACCTGAATGCAACAGCACGCTGTATGACAATCAAGTCAAGAGGGGGTGCTCTTAACAAAACTTGTAAAGCCCCCGTCGAAACAGTACGACATATAGGCAGACATGCAAGCATCATTAACGTTGCACCGAGAGGAGTCTTCGGCGACCCGAAACCGCCACTGCTGTCTCCCAGCATACAGCAGCTCCATAAGCGGCACAAGCCACAAACAAGCCACGATATATGGTGGGAACAGCACTACGCCCAAGACCCCACTCAACTCTCTCCTCAAGTTGCGTCGTACTCTGCCTATGACCGCCAGTATACGCCCCTTAATCCTAACCAAGTGTGGAGTAAAACACATTCTTTCACACATAGTCAGCCCCAGATATTTGACTTGCGTCACATATCTGACACTGATCCCATTCACACGAACAATCGGTGGACGAACCGGCGACAATCTACACCCGCGGCCAAGCGTAACTTACCACTTGATTTTTTTCACTATTTTTAATTTTTTCGTTCTTTTGGTAACTTTTTTATGGATTTAATAGAATACGGGGAATATATCGATGGCTCGAATATATTTGGTTAACTGTTGACTTTAATCTGGCCCATTTGTAAAATTAAATTGAGACAACTTTTTTTATTTGCACACAAGTCTTTGATTTCATTATTACTAATTCTTGTAATAACTTAACAAAATTTTTTGTTTCAATTGAAAATGGAATTACAACATATTCAAAAAGAATAACGGGAAATCTAATATGGCGTCGGTCCACCTCTAGCGGATATTACAGCTTCGATACGAGCAGGCATTGACCCAACAAGTTTCTCCAAAACACTGCTTGAAATTTCCTCCTCCCAAACACTTTCTAAGATTTTTTTAGTTCTGGTTTACTTTTACTTTTTTGACACAACTTATTTTTTTTTAATATTTTATATTTGTGTAAGTCAAAGATCACTTCGTTAAAACTTAACGGAAAAATTCCATTACCGCAACAAGTACCGTTACAATGAGTGATAGAACACGTGTTCCCTAGAAATTTCTTAATGGTAAGCTACGCTTGGCCGCGGGTGTACCTTTCAGCAGCATTGCCACCGTTTTATCCATCGGTATGTCAACCGCCACACCTAAACCCCAAGAATTTACAATTTCTAAAAATTGTCCTCCCGCCCGTTCTAAATCACACCGCGAACGACCTTCAACCAGAAGGACATATTTGTTGACATTATCCCTAACAGCATTCTAAACATACATCCAAGCATCCTCTACACTGCGTCCTTCCCTCAACCCAAAATACCTATCCGACCACATACCCCTCGTTAGCTCTTGAAGCCGTTCCACCATTACTCTTTCCAGCACTTTTCCAAGTACTGGAAGGAGACTGATGCCCCGATAAGAACGAGGATCGCTCCTGGTCTTATCAGGGGACTTCAGGAATGGAACAACCCTAGCTTTTTTCCACTCACATGGAAAATATCCCTCCCAGTCGCACTTATCATAAATAGCCTCCAGGTATTCAGGAATGAACTTCCACAAGCTTTTGCACATCTTTCCGCTCAAACCATCAAAACCAGGAGACCATTTAGACCTAACCAAAACAAAGGCGTACCCCAACTCCCCATCATCTAATGGAGGGAGAGGTACCTCCTGTGCTTGAAGAACCTGGACCTCCGACCTGGGAAAGAACGCACTTAACAGAACCCCCGCACACTCTCTACACGACGATAACAGAGAGTCACCGACAGATCCTATAGACCTGACCCTAGGGGTCGTTCATATTTCCCCTAACAAAACTCCTCTATTCATCCTCCTTAATTTTGACTAACATATCTTTATATTCCCTATCCGCACAACTAAATTCATACTTAAGCTGCGACAACCTATCAGAATTGGACCGTCGGGCGCGTTGAAACTTTCGTCTCAATCGCCTAACAGTCCTCCTCTTCAAGGTTAACTCACGCGTCCACCATTTAATTTTGCTAATCCTACAACACTTATACCTACCAAAAACCCTATAGTTAACCCCCCAAACTACCTCATAGAGAAGAGCAATTTGCTCGTCCACCCCCAACTCCTCAAAAACCCTAAGCGGTATTTGAACAAAGAGACACGAGGACATCACTTTTAGGATATTACTTATATTACGGAGCAATCAGATATTTCAACGTGCGTTACCTTATAACGTTTAAAGGTACGCCAAACAATTTTACAAGATAGATATAACCCAGGTCCCAAAAGACTGTGTATATTTCTTAATGCGAAAGATATTATTATTTAATACTTCACAGTTAGAATAATAAGTAAATAAATTAAAACTAATACTTAGTAAGAAAAGTTAGTAACTATTGTCCAGTATTGCATCAAATACCTATATAATGAAAAATCGGAAGCATTGTGTCTCAGTTCGGTCGAAACCTGTTGTGTAGACGAGATTTTAAGAGCTCTCGTCGCAATTGATTACTTTCGGCCGCCGCATTCTCGAGCAACTACAACAAAGAACATTTCTTTAGAGAGTATTCTTGAAAAAAATTAATAATTTTTTACTCTTACGTCATGTGTCATGGCAGCTCGTTCGAGTGTTTCGCTGTCTCCGTCATCATTAGGTAAAGACTCGTTGGAAGAAGAAGACGCGGTACGGCGAAGTAGCATACTACGTACATTGCGAGACCTTCGCCTTGCTGGAGCACTTACACCGTCTGCGACATCTGCCGTATAAGCCGGTAAGGGTTCCTCAAGATCCGTTGGCGGTATTGAGCTTGCAGTCGCACTCGTAGTGTGTCTTTGTTTGGCTTTCAGAGCAGATAACTCGCTGCGCATATGTTGCATTTCCTGCTCCATATAGTCGATCTACATACAAAGCGAAAGAGAAACAGAGAAAATCCAGCGTTAAATTATACTTTTGTTATCTAAAGTGTAAATAAAAATGAAATTCATACACTTTCCAATTCAAATTCAAGTTCATCAATTATGTCATAGGCTTCGTCCAACGCCGTCTGCAGTTTGGTCACCTGTTTTTCCAGATTTTCCGTTTGCGTCTTGTCAGCCAACACTGTGTATTTTATAATTGCTTCAATTATCTTTTCATATTTTATTTATGGGAGTGGCATAATATATTATCCACATGCCCCACTTACCTTGAGCGCGTTGACTTAGTGCCGATTTCATCACTAAACCGGACAACGTTTTTTGCCGCTTGAAAGTCTCCTCCAATGCTTTGCAACGCTGCACCTTCTCCAAATACGCGGTATGCAATTTGTTGTATTTTCTTTTCAATCTCTCCAAGTTATCATACATTTGATCACGTTCATCTTCGAGCCGTAAAGCTTCAATTTTTGCCTCCACATTAATGGCAGCTGCAGAGCGACTATCGCCGTTGAGACGTGAGAGCTTTTGTCGCAGTAAATTATTTTCCTCTTGTAGACGTACATTTTGAGCGGTTACTGAAATAGGAAAAGAAAGAAGCACAATTATGCGTCTGATCAATATTTGTTATTAATATCAGCCCCACAGGTATTTTTTCATGAATGTTTTAAAATAAATACTTCTTAATATCTGTCCCTGGAATGAATTTTTCTAATACTTACAGAACATCGAGCCGAATTGACGAAACTCAAAAACAATACTTTTATTGGCTCAAGGTAAATTCCTATGAAAAGAGAATATCACACCCGAAAAAAGAAACTAACCTCATAGACAAAGAACTGTCCATTTAGGCGGAACAAGACAATAGTTCCTCCTGTAAAGTCCCGTTTCGGAGTGGACCATACCTCGATACTCGAATAAAACTGTCAACATAACCTTGACTTTTGACCTGCTTTGACGTGATTTTTTCGTAGGCATGCTTCTGGGTCGTAGGTATAGATCCAAAACTCATCGCCAGTAATAATTGCTTTCATGACATCCTGGTAGTCGGAAAGCATTCTTTCAAAGGCGTTAACGCGACGCTATTTTTTGAAAAAATTGGGTGATTTTGAAACCGATCATGCTTTCGCTTTTCTTTGCTCTAATGAACTTTGAAAGTGGTTCCACTGAATCTTCCGATATTCTAACGATGTCAATAAGACCTCTCACTCTTAATCGTCGATTCTCAAGCAGTAAATCCTTTATTTTATGACCGTATTGATCATCAGTTGATATTGATGACCATCCTGGACGTGGTTCGTCGTCAACGCGTTCCCGATCCTCTTTGTATAATTTGTAATCAAAAACCCAATCGAGACAAACAATTATCTCCAAAGTCTTTTCAAGCATTCTGAACTTTTCGGCCCCAGAAATTTGAATCCGCATAACATAAGGCTTGTTGGTTATATAAGGTCTAGGGCGAGTGTTCACCCGATTCATTCATTATTCATTCTGAGCTCAAATATGCACCCTTATAAGAAAAACACGGCACACTACATATGAACACGAGCTCACATATTAGCTGATGTATGCGGTATAAAGTCACCCACAAGTTCGGAAGCCTTTATATTAGGTATATGGGGGGCTAAGGAAAGTATTTTCCTGATTCAACATTATATGTCTCACCCATTGACTGATATTTTCGGTATAAAGTCAACTATTAGCACTGGATCCACAAGTTCATTGCCTAGCGGCTTGAGCAGTTTTTTCAGGCAATTTTTGGTCATAAGACTAAATTTGGGGTGTGTTCTCAAATTCACTATTCGTACAAAGCCTTATCCTGATATAGTAATTCATTATTGATTTGTATACCGGAAAGTAAAAGTTTCAAATGGAATTTAAAATTGTGCTTTACGGGAAGTAGGCGTGGCTGTAGTCAGACTTCGCCCATTTTCACACCATAACATAAGAACGTCACGTACAAAACTTTGTTGAAATGGGCGGGCGAATTTCAAGATATTTCACCTGAAAGTGGTCGTTACCACGTTTTTCGTCCAATATTGACCCCGGCTCCATTAGAGCCCTGTCACACCATCTCGCGGATAAAGTTTAATGTCTCTGGCATATTTAGTTATTTTTTTATTTAAGTCGTTTTTAACTGTACCGTTATGTAGAGAGTGTGCGGGGCTAGTTGCAAATGGAATTGCTTTATGTGAAGTAGGCGTGGCGGTAGTGCGATTTCATCTATTTTTACACTTTGGGTAAGAGTTCTTGTAGTATTTGCGCTAGACGAATTTGGTTGTTGTAGGTTAAGTGATTTAAGAGATATACTATATACATTAAACTTTTTAGAGGATGGGACCACGACCACGTTTTTACAATTTTTTGCCCAAAGTGGCACTAAATTAAGATATAGAACTGCGATTTAGGACAGAGGATTGCAACTATCTTGCAACAGGATAAAAAATCTTACTATTTTTTGCCCGCGATTGTACATGGGTTAACTAATTATAAAAATAAAAACAGATATCCGCGAATTGATCGCGAAAGGAAATAAAATATTTTATCTCCACTAATATTCAGAACCTGAAATGAGCCCTGCAGATTTTTCAGCCATTTAATATTAAAATGTTGATCTTCCCCACATCTTCAAGTTGAAATTTTTTGCAAAATCGATATATGTAATTGCCTTAATTAGCTCCAATTATTGGTCGAATTATCGCTCTATTACACACAATCGATTACTCACTATGTGCATATTAGTATGTTTGGATATTTATAAAGTCAATAAATGATTAGCCACTCACCAACTTCCAATTGTGCTCGCAAAAACTGATCGCTTGCATTTCTACGCTGTGGCTCCGCCATAATTTTTTCAATTTAAATTAATCGCTATCTTTTTATTTTCTACATAAATCAATAACTATACCAAACTGTTTTCATTAATTTTCTGTTTATAATTGCAGACGAATATCGGAGAATTTAATCACGATCAACTTTTAGCACTGTCTCCTTTGGTTTCTATTTGTTGTGTACTTCGCTGGGCTTGTGTATTTTATTGTGTACTTCGGTAGAAAATATACTTACGTTGCGAGAAATATCGCTTATCGTTTGCGTTAAATTCGTACTGATAAGCAGCAATGCATGTGAAAACGTATTGGCCCAAAATGAAGTATCTCCATTTACTCGCGAGAACGAAAGCTTTTACTTTTTCACAACCACTGGAGTTTTATCTATACAAACTTTCAAAGCGCTAATTTGAGGGTGTGTTGGGTAACAAATTCACATAAATGTATTGCTATAAAAACTTAAATTTTTTGTGCCTTTCTTATTTCGTTATATTTTTCAAAAGCTTCGCCCTTAGAGACATTTTAATTTCTTATATGCTAAATTCATTTACTTGTTTCGCTTACAAAAATTACTGGGGTGATTTCTGTCGATCTGCTGATCATACAGTTGTCATCAAAATTACTCAAAATGATCGAGACCTGTTTAAATCTACAGTATGAATAAAATCAGAAGTTTTACCAATCTCGGAAGGAAATACCATATATGTACCTTACTAACTAAGATTAGTGATTAAGCCTTATAAGCTACATAGTTCGAAAATAGATGAACTATTTTGAAACAATCTTCCGGAATTTTATGCGTTTTCTCATTGTTGACATCATCTTAAAGGCTTTGTGGGTTTCACCTGTAATTTTCAAACAAAACTTCCAAGTCAGACCTTTAACGACAGTCTTCAATCACACAATGGACCGATATAAAAGATAATTTATGTAGTGGTTGGCTATGCACTTAGATACCACATTATTTGCAAGCACGACTCACTGTCCATTAAAACTAGATTCGCGTCTTTATTAAACCAACTACTTGGGTTTCAAGCGCTCTACAACCTTCGAGAAATGCATAATAAGATAAAAATTGAGCATTTTCTGAAATAATTTAATTAGTAATAATCTTTCAGCAAAAATAAAATCGATTTCGAAACACAGCACATATACTGAGATTCTTGCAGTAAGTTATATATGTAATTTTTTTTGGGTCATTTGCTTAGGTTCGAAATTTAAAGTTTAGGAATAATTTCAAATATAGAGAAAACTACCATGAATGGAATTGCTGTTAGGGGCAAACCAAAAAAGTTCACCATCCTCTATCTTCTTTTTCTTTACTGGCGTAGACACCGCTTACGCGATTACAACCGAGTTAACAACAGCGCGCTAGTCGTTTCTTAATTTGACATAACTATGCCAGCGTAGTTTTTAATGTGCTTAACATGTCAATCGTTTCTAATGCGATATTCACCATGGCCAAGGCGTAAAGTATCTTTCTCTCGAAAACTCGTAACGTCGACTCATCAGATGTTGTCATCGTCCATGCCTCTGCACCATATAGGAGGACGGGAATAATGAGTGACTTATAGAGTTCGATTTTTGTTCGTCGTCGAGAGGGCTTTCAATTGCCTACTGAGTCCAAAGTAGCACCTGTAGGCAAGAGTTATTCTGCGTTGGCGGCTTGGAGAGGTCCTTCCCAATCCTGGCAGAGCTTTTGGTATTGCTCAATTTACACAGCCGTATTAGTTTCGCGGGGATACCAAATTCAGGCAAAGCCGCTCCGTTTTGTCCTGTCAAAAGCAGCTTTGAAATCGACGAAGAGGTGGTGTGCGTCGATTCTCTTTTCACGGGTATTTTCCAATATTTGGTCTGGTCGGTTGTTTATTTTCCAGGCCTGAAGCCGCACTGATAAGGTCAAATCAGTTTGTTGACTGTGGGCTTTAATTTTTCACACAATACGCTCGATAGAACCTTATATGCGATGTTTAGGAGACTTATCCCACGGTAGTTTGCCCAGATTGTGGGGTCTCCCTGTTGTCCAATCCCTTTACAAGTTCAAAATTTCTATATGTCTCTCCAACCTTTGAGAAATTTAGCCTGAAACTTCTAGGATTCTTTGCCATATAAGAGAAAGAACTCAATTTGTGATGGGTACAAGGCGCTTTGTCGATACATGACACCAACTTTAGGAATTTTCCGGCATCAAAAGGAACTTGTTTGTAACTGTTAAGCCAAGTGTGATGCCCAACTTCGGTCTGAATATTTTAGGAGGATAAACTACTACTTAACCAGACTGGAACTTGTCCTGAATGCAAATGGAGCTTACATTACACTAACTTAAAGTGTCCGATCCCGTTGAGACAGCTTATTTCCTGGATCTCTCCTTAGTTAAATTCGAAGATAGCCGACTTACTTTTCCTCCAGATGCAGAATTATAAAACTCCTTCCTTTTTTGTGAAAAAAACATATACTTCATAGCAGCCTGAAAATTCGGAATATTTTCAAATATATATATTTTTCGATACACATAAATATATGGTACTCGTATGAAAACAAGTAAGTTTGTTTGAATGAGTTAGGTATATGGGGACTATGGGAAGTATTGCCCTGAAATCATCCATTTTAAGTAAGCGGATAAACATTTATTAGTCTGAATTTCATTAAGATTTATATACGGTGAAAGACTCACCAAATCGATGCTTTGAGTGCTCAAAAATGCAGTTGTTTCAGCCGATGTATCAATGCTCCCATTGTCGTGAGGAAGCGTGATCCGTCTTCGTCGGTTGGTTTTCTGATTTTTTGAAAGGCAACTGGCAAACAAATGATTGTATAACACTCAAAATTTACTGTTCTGCATTATTCCATTGAAGAGGTTGCAACATATCCAGTTTTTCAAAAAAAAGGTAACCATTTGCTTGGAAGTGCTTCGTGCGCGAACAACTTTTGTTGCATTCGGCTTATCTTATAACACCCAAACTCAACTACGGTGTACTTTCGGGCTCACATGCATAAATCCACGATTCATCACCGGTCACGAAGTCTAAGAACATTTCGAGACGAGTCTTTTTTTAGGCGATTATCAATTTGTATGGGATCCAGCGCCAACAATTTTTTTTACAATCAAATGTTCATGCAATGTTGAATGTCAATCTCACTATAGGCCACATGGCGATGTGGTAATATCAGTTTGCGCACATCATTAATAGTTTCCGGAACAGCAACTGATTTTCGACGATTCGTCTAGGAGTGATCTACGACCTCGCTTGAATGCGCCATACCATTGTAAAAACTGGTTCTTGATGGAGCTTCATTGTCAAAAATAGAGTTAAATTCATCTATGCACTCTTGATTAGTTAATCCACGTCGAAAGAAAAAAATAATCACACGAAAATGTTTCGATAAGAATATTCTAAGTTACTGTAAAGAACACAAATAGCGCTCTTATGTCAAAACGTTCTAAGTATGCACATTTTACGAAAAAAAATCAGCCATTTGCACGAAATATGAGCCTGAGCTCTTCAAAAGTTAGAGTATGATTGGGCGTGATTATAGCATGATCTAGTCCATTTCCACAGCCTAATATCGGAATGTCAAATAATATAACACACAAAATCTCGATAAAGTTATTACTCTGAGGAGCTCGAAATCAACGAAATACTTGTCATTTATATACATAACGGTACTTTAAGTGCTTAAAAATCATTTTTGAGCTCTTATAGCAAACTTTTATTCAAGGTTTCAGTATTTTAACGTATACTCACCAGACGGCGCTAAGTCTGCACTTCACCATACTTACTAAAAATCGAAACTCCATTTAATTTTCTTCACTCTTTTTATTGCATTTTTCTTAAATATCTATTGCATTATATTTGCAGATTTGCTAGGATCGGCTAAATATATATGTGTGTGTGCACACTAAAATTCCCTCCCCCACTCTCTCTCTCTCTCTCACTTTGCAGCCGACGAGAGAGCACTTAAAGTACAGTTTCATAAACATTTAAATAGTTTTTTTGTTTGTTGTTTTTTTGTTTGTTCTTGTTTTCTTTTGCTTAATAAACGGCAATACAAAAGTGCACATCAGTTTACATTTACAATTCATCAGTTTCATTTGTATGTGTGTGTGTTTCATTATATTATTTCATAATATTTATTTTATTTTTAAAATCACATTTATTAAAACTACTTGCAGAGACGACTTATTGGTTGTCCCTTCACTTTCAGTTACTTTTTGTCATCAAATTGCAATTTGCCTTGGACTCAATTTTAGATGTATCAGATCGTTATTGGATTTTGCAAAACGTAGCGGAGTTTAGTTACTCATACAGGGTGCAGCATTATGGTGCATTTTGTCATAGTCTTTATAAAATGTTTATACTTATAATTTCATGTAATTCATACTTTAATTTCAAGCATTTCATGTTTTATGTATGTATGTATATGTATGTTTGTATGTATAAGTGTGTATATGCATGTATGTATGTGTGTGTAAATGTATATATGTAATTTTAAGGCAATTTAATTGTTATTTATGCTCCCAGCTCCTTTATAGTTTATATTCATGTATTCATATTCATTCGTAGGTTTATTTATATATTAGGGTGGGCCAAAAGAACTTCATTTTTTTCCATAGATACCATGAAAATATCGATCGAAATGACGAAAAGACAAGAAAAAGTGCTTTCTTCGTTTGCACCGATGCTATATATTCTTGAAAAATACAAAATATTTCTTACAAGAGCTTAAGGGGGTATTCTGGTCTAGAATTTTGAAAAAATCGATTTTTTTCCATATTTTGAAAGTTTAGACTTTCAAAAATATGACTTTGGAAGGATTTTTAAAAATTCGACTTATTTTCGGAGATACAGCCGATTTTGTGACGTGGCGTCCGTGTTCATTAGAATTGTCTCCTAAACTTTAAACGCGTACTTTTTTTGAGGTGGTTGACATGATATATCAAGTTCTACTGAACCGATTCCTTTGAAATTTGGTATATATCTTCTTTATATAATGCTCTATCGTCGTCTGCCTTGGATTTCCAAAAATTTTGATTTGAAGTATTTTTAAAAAATTCGAAAAGGTCGAAAAAATCGTGTAAAAAAAAATTCCAAGTCGACGCCATTTTGCTCTTTTTTATTATTTTTTTTTTTGTTTGGAAATATTCAACCCCCGATAACGACATCTTTACTAATGAAGAATCTTCTTCTCTTTGTGGTTTAGATCTCTACAAGGGTTGAAATCACGTCAACCAGGACGCACCGTTTTTTTTTGAAGCCCCCACTCCACCGGCCCGTATCTCGACGAATTTTGGTTTTTTTTCTTGCAATTTTTTTTATATTATTAAAATGTCAATAAAAAACATATAAAAAAATGGAAAGTAAAAATGTTTTTCATTTATTTTTTATCTTAGTTTAAAAAATGCCTA
This sequence comes from Bactrocera neohumeralis, assembly GCF_024586455.1. Classification (NCBI taxonomy): domain Eukaryota; kingdom Metazoa; phylum Arthropoda; class Insecta; order Diptera; family Tephritidae; genus Bactrocera; species Bactrocera neohumeralis. The sequence goes on along the minus strand of NC_065920.1, from coordinate 48,349,847 downwards.
AAATTCATGCGTCTAGACCAGAATACCCCCTTAATGCTGATCGTTCAGTTTGTATGGTAGCTATATGCTATAGTGTTTCGAACTGAACTATTTCTTCGGAGTTCGCACCATTGCCTTTGGCAATAATCCATGCCAAATTTCTTGAAGATATCTTGGCAAATGATAAAGTTCTGCAAACAAGTTCTTGATGCCGATCGTTCAATTTGTATGGCCGATACATGCAATAGTGATCTGATCTGAAAATTTTCTTCAGAAATTGAACTATTGGCGTAGAAAATAAGACATACAAAATTTTTTGTGGATATCTCGTCAAATGGAAAATCTTTCAATCAAATGGAAAATCGTTCAGTTTGCATGGGAGTTAGATGCTATAATGGCTCGATATCGGCGTTTCCGACAAATGAACAGCTTCTTGGGAAGAAAAATCCGTTTGCAAAAGTTCAGATCGTTATCTCAAAAGCTGAGGTACTAGTTTGCGTATATACATACGGACGGACGCACAGACAGACGGACTTGACTAAATAGATTCAGCTGCTCGTCATGTTGAATATTTATATTTATGTTTTATAGAGTATCCGACGTTGGAGTGTTTCTGGTGTTACACATTTAATACATTCTATTGAGGGTAAAAAATTAATAATAACAAATCTTAAACTAAATATTAATATTAACAGCTGGCGCATTCTGATTTTGGATTCCTCATATAAATAAAATTTATCCATTTTTTTCGTAATTTTGACAATAATTTCACGGTATGTAGCGAAAAGATAATACAAGTTTTTCTTTGACCCATGCTAAAATATGTATGTATGTAAGTGCATTTACCTGCATAGTATACACTTTAAATGTATATAATATATACATAAGTAACTATAATATATGTATGTATATAGGTATATGGTGCTATATATATTATTTCAAACTGACTTGCTTACTAGAGTGATTCAAAAAAAAAAATTTTTTTTTTTCGTTTCGTACTTGGAAAAATAGGTTCTTAGACACCTCTAAGAAAGCCTCTCCAAACATGAGTTTTTAATTGTAATGGGAAGGTCCTCCTACATACAGTTTTCTATTTTTTCTTATTATCAGATTGAAAAATTTATATCTCGCTTCCAACTACTTGAAAAAATATCTTGTTCCTTGGATTTTGTAGGAAATTGTATGCTCTACAACTTCTTAGAGGTGTCTAGGAACCTATTTTTCCGAGTACGAAACGAAAAAAAAAATTTTTTTTTTTGAATCACTCTATTGCTTACACTACTCATTCATTTCGTTTGTTTTCGAAATCAATTTCGAAAAACCTATTATGTATTTATCCCTATTTCCTGCGCTATCATATAAAACTAAACTACAGCAACACATTTCTTATACATATTGACATAATATGTTTACAAAATTATATTATTGGACCATGCATTGGGCTCTATTGCCTGCTTACTATTATTTAATATTTATTCTGAAGTGATAAAGGGTCTTTCACATATAATTCTGAAAAGGAAGTAAGCATTATTTCGAAGTTTGTGATACTTTTGGCAACGAGTTTTAGTGAAAAAAATTTTCTGATCTTGTTACGAGTACATTTGGAAGAAATATGATGGCAGAAAAATTTTTCGGAACTTCTATAGAGAAATCACGTTCTAAATCCAAATGAACCATTGTACAAGTATATGGACGTCATATTATGGCATAATTTAAATATCCCACGATAAAAAAGCATTAATCGAGTGAAGTTAGACTAAAGTGACGCTTCAATGGTTGGATACCAGCTAATAGTACCGATTGAATAAAAGCTGATGACGATCATACCAAAAAAATTTAACGGATATCTTTATAACTTAATTATAATATGTGAAAATGATGATAGCAACATATTTCATGTATGATAAAAAAGAAGTTTTCTAATAAAACCTGACAAAGATCGGATGGCTTTCAGAACCCTACAAGTTTATGGGATGACCGAGCGTATGCTGAATACCACGAGATCTTCACTAGGTGATATTGAAACTATTTCAATGATGCTATATACTGCAAAAATAACAAAGCAGTACTGTTTCTGTAAAAAAATAGAGTTTCCACTCGATGGCTCAACAAATAAATAACCGAAAACATACAATACCGTTCAAAATCAAAATCCGCTACCGGAGGCTAATGCAATGCGTTCAGAGACTCGCTGCCCTGTGCATAACGGGTCCTTTAAGAACAACTCCAATGGCGGCTCTTGAACTGGTACTAAACCTGCCACCTACGGGTATAGACTTCTTTGCTGAAAACCGCGCAGCAAAATCAGCGAGACGGCTACTGGCTACAGGGGAATATAGAAGCTTCGACATAGCTCGGTGGGTAATGGCGATTCGGTGAGCACCGACAAGATGATCCCACGTTTCAACTGGAAAAGAATGTTCAAAGTAAAGGTAGAAAAAGATGGTTGGCATAAAGGTATGTTAACTGCGCGCAACACTCTTAAACATTTATACGGTTGGCACGAAAATGGAGGATGAAGTTGGTGTGGGGATATACTGTCCAGAGTTAGGCAGTTTTTACGGTTACTGGACCACTGCAGTATATTTCAAGATTAAGCCTTTGATATTACGAAAATCGCGGAGCTGGCCGCTAATGCATCTGCAGGCAATTCCAGAGTCCACATCTGCGTAGACAGCCAAGCAGCAATCAAGGCGGTACCGCATATCGGCCAAAAATGTTTCCAGAAGCAAGGAACTCAACTTCTACTGGGTGCCAGGTCACAAAGGCATCGAGGGCAATGAAATGGTATACGGGGAGAGGAAAAATTTGAAATATCCTCATTACTCAGACTAATGGTGAGGAGCTATATATTTGAAGATTGCTGTATAAAACCACTGATCGCGACACTTAAAACTCACATCAGGGGTTGAGCAGGGATTAATTCTTGGCCCAGAAGTCAGTTACAATAGCATATAAAGGCTCGATATTCCCGACGACGCTAAACTATTTGCCTACGCAGACGACAGGAAGTTAAACAAGTTGATGATCGGAGCAGAATTTGAAAAATTGGATAGTCACTATAATCAGGCACATCTTTGTCGGCCCCCTAAATGTGAACAGCATCAAAACTGTCATACTTCAAAACGAGGAAAACCTGAAGAACCCGAAAGACATAAAAAACGTACTACGGGTAAAAAAACAGACCTGCAGGCAGTTAATATGAGAAATATGGAACGCCAACCCAAAGTAATGCGAAGGCAGTCTTAGGTTGGGTTAGAGCTCTGACGACGCAATTATGATGCGGAAGGTATTTTTCTTAACCTCCCCCCAAAAAAATGTTTAACTTCTTTCAATATTTTTTGGCAGATTACGCGTGAGTCGTGTCGAGCTGTCATATTATTTTTGTTCAGTATTTCTTAGCATTTCATCATGGAAAAACTTACACCTAAACAACGATTCCCAAACGTTCAACTTTATTATAAAAATTTCCGTTCTGTAAAGAATACTTCGCTCAACTTGCAGTCAACCTAAGCGGCCGACTGAACGTACTATTCGCAACACCATCACCTATCTTGAGACCAGCACCGAATAGACCAGCATACAGTGAAAAAAAATATAGAAGCCATAGCTGAGAGTATAAACGAAGACCGTGGAGAGTCGACTCGGCGCTGTTCGCAGTAACTCGGACTGACTGAAATTTATGGACTCTTGAAAAGTTTCAATAAGATCCCACGTTTTTGAGCCAATTTTTGTTCAACGATGAGGCCCATTTCTCGCTCAATGGACATGCAAACAAGCAAAATTGCTGCATTTGGGACGAAGAGCAACCTGAAGAGATTCAAAAGCTGCCATTTCATACGGAAAAGGCAACGGTTTGATTTGGTTTGTGGACCAGTGGAAGCATGGATCTATATTTTTTCAAAAATGATGAAGGTGAAAACGTAACCGTCAATGGTAACCGTTATAGCGACATAGTAATTGACTATTTGATGCTTGAAATTGAAGTTCGAGATCTCGGTGACATTTGGTTTCAACTAGACCGAGCCACTTTCCACACATCACATCAATCAATGGATTTATTGAGAGAACACTTCGTTGAGCAGATAATTTCACGTTTTGGGCCGGTCGATTGGCCGCCAAGATCGTGTGATATCACGTCGTTAGACTTTTTAGTGTATTGTTATGTAAAGTCTAAAGTCTATGAGGACAATCCCGCTTCAATTCATGCCTTGGAGCAAAACAACACGCGTATCATTCGCCAGTTATCAGTCGAAATGCTTGAACGAGTCGACGAAAATTGAACTCAACGTATGAACCATCTGAGTCGTAGCCGCGGCCAACATTTGAAAGAGATATACTCCAAAAAAAATAAATGTCAAAGAATGTTCTTTCGATTGCTAATAAATATTCTCCATTAAATTTTAAGTTCCTGTTTTCTTTAGAAAAGTGGGGAGCCTCGAAATGGATCACCCTTTATATATTTTTAGTGTGCCCTTAATTATAGAATCAAAACTAATATTGAGTTAAAATTTTTTCCTTCAAAAAAGTTATAATTTTACAATAATTTTGCATAATTCTGCGTTCGAATTTGTGTTAAAAGTGTAATTTTAAAACTTTCAATCAAAAACCAGTATTGAATTAAATTTTTTCTAAATAATATTTACAAAAAAACTTGAAATTTGTTTTAAAAAAAATTAATTTTACCTCAAAATTGTTATTTTAATTTTTTTTTTTTAATATTTTTTCATATACAATATTGTAAATGTGTGTGTAAATGAGGATATAAGTTGTTTAATCTTTTTATTGCTAACCGAAGCATTATTAATTTCATGTCAAAATTTCGATTTAACAACTTACCATATTTGTTTATAAATAAGATTGTGTATATGTATGCATGTATATATTTAATTGTTATTGATATGCTACGCTATATAATTCGCTAGTGAGTCTACAATTTGCTTTCTTAAAACTACTTTACTTTTCCCTTTTCATAACTACATACATTATATTTAATATAATATTGTTTATGCATGTGTGGCTCTTAACTGTTATTTTGTATAGCGCTTGCACTCAACAAATTATTGTTATTATTATGTTTTTCATAAAATATTGCAGGACTTAGCCATTGACTTGTTTTTGCTTTTGTTATTTTTTTCAATTCTTTGTACCATCTGCTAATCGACTAAAACTGTTGCAATTGTATTTTCATATTTTTCTGCTCAATGTTGCTACGTTTTAAAATTTTTCATGTATATATGTATGTGTGTATATGCAGTGCCATGCAATAAAACAACATTAATAACACATTTGATTTGCTTAATATTTAATCGCTACTTTTATTTTTATCCAGTTTCTTTACGATCACAAAATATTGTGATTGATTTTATTCATATATAATTCAGTTTTTTTGTTTTCTTTTGATAAAATTAATTACTCATATGCTACAATAATTTATCCGCAGATCCATATTTCACAGCACAAAATTTCATTGACAAAGTATGCTTGCATTCCATTTAAGACTTCTTGAATTTCAATTGATTTCTGTTAATGTATTTGTGTCATGTGTCGTGTATTTGAATGTGTGTTTTTTTTTTTGTTTAAATTAAAAAGTAAATTATGTTTCCAGCCAAATCTTAACAACATAACTCAATAAAAAGCTCAATTAACAAATTTTCTAATTTTTGGAATATTTACTCACAGAATAACGAAGTATTCGATTTTTCTCTGAAGTGTGGAGTTGTAAAACATTTACGCTCAAAATGAACAGTAAAATAATTTTCTCTGTTAGATTTACTGCCCTCAAAATTGCCAATTATGCGATTTTCCCTTCAGAGAACAGTTATTAGTACGCTCACAAAAATCAATTGTCAGAATATGCTCAATTGTCAGATTTTTCTCGCCCAATTCAAGTTTCACACATTAAGCTGATAGCTTGAAAGCATTATAAAGATTGTTTATTACTAGCAGTAATGCGCTTACGATTACTTTTTTCGTTGGAGTCAAAATAAATTAATTTCTAGAATTTTGAATTTTGTCAAAAATTCTGAAAACCTGTTTTAGACCATATATGTACATAATTATAATCGAGCCTGCGCACTAAGCAAGCCCATAAATTTTACTAAAAATTAATAAAAAAATAAAATAAAAATAAAAATTCTTTACAATATAAGTAAAATATAACAAATGTAAAGATTTAGTGCTTAAAAATTTATAATAGCATGGAGTGTCAAAAATTAAAATAACTATAAGGGTATAAATATTTCAGGAAATCTGATTAAAAATAATAAAATACGAAAAAATAGAGAATAATAATAATAATAATAGAGATTATCGAAAATTTTGAAATAAACAAAAAACAATTTAAATAAAAAAAATTAAAAAAGAGTTAAAATAGGCACACAGTAATCATGATAACTTATTTCGCATAATTTACAGCCATTTTTAATTTTTAACTTTACAATTTTGCTAAACGTTTTCTCGCGTAATTTTAGGTTCAGTTCAATACAAGTTTGTTTCAAATATATTTTTTGCGACTTTGCCTAGTTATTAAATTGGCGCACTGCTAAAAGAGCTGAGATTCCAACTGAACTATTGTTTTCATATAAATTAGGTTCTTATAATTACTTTTTTTATTTAACAAAATGTTGTTTGCATTTTAAATTATTTGCATTAAATTTATGGAATATTTAATTAAAATAATTATTTGCATTAAATTTAAAGAATATTTAATTAAAAAATTATTATCATTAAATTTAAGGAATATTTATTTAAGAAAATTTTATTTAATTTAATTGCACATTATTTAATTTATTAGTATTAATATTATGTTTATTTATTAATTTTTTATTATTTTTTAACAAATTAATATTTGTGTGCCTCCAATATTTAATTTTTATTGCGTTAATATTATGATTATTTATTATTTTATTATTTTTTAATAATTTTAATTAATAATTTTCGCATTTAATATTATTCGTTAATATCTAAATTATTTAAAATAATTATTTATATATTTTTTTAATATTTTTATTATTTTCATTAGTTTTAATTTATTTCATATTCAATTGAAATTATTTTCTGTAACTATTTAATATTATATTACTTCAGTACGTGATTTATTAATTTTTATATGATTTTAACATATTATATTTTATTAGAATTTTATTAAAACATTCAATTTATTTATTATTATAAACTGAATAGACTACATTAAGTTTGCCACGAAGTTCTAACACCCAGAAGAAAATGTCGGAGACGCCAATTTTTATAGAACTCATCGCTACATACATAGCTGGCATACAAACTGAGCGATTAAAATCAAGTTCTTGTATGGAAACAATTTTATTTGACAAGAGTTCATTACGCAACTATTGTTGACTATTGTTGTTCCGACATTTTTTTATTTGACATGATATCTTCACGAAACTTGGCATGTATTATTATCCAGGTCAACATTACAATTTTTTTTACAAATTATTCAGAGGGAACCCCTATAGCTAATACAAACTGAACGATCAAACTCAAGTTCTTGAAAAAACCTTTTTATTTGACAAGACATCTTCACAAAAATTTGCATAAAATATTTTCAAAGGCAAAGAAAAATTTTCAAGATCGAACTAGTATAGCATATAACTGTCATACAAATTCACGGATCAAAATCGAATTTTTGTATGGCAAACTTTTTCATTTGTCGAGTTATCTACACGAAATTTGGCATGGATTTTTGCTAAATTCAAGGATAGAATATCTGTAGAAATTTTCAAGATCGAACTAATTTAGCATATCGCTGTAATACAAAACAAAACGCTAAAAATCAAATTTTATGAAAAACTTTTTTTTTTTTGTCAAGAGATTTTCGCGAAATTTAGAATTGGTTATTGTCCAAGGCAAGTATAATATCTCCAAACAAATTTTGCAAATCATATTACTAGAGCATACAGCTGCAGTATAAAATAACCGATCAAAATGTTGTTGTAGCGGCAACAACAACAACCGATCAAAAACAAGTTTTTGATTGAAGGGTATTATAGTTTCGTATAACTGCTTTTACTTGTTATTTTTTTATTTACTATTGGGGTACTCACAACCCGTCGTAAAGCATCGTAAAATCGTAAAATTATAAATTTTTGAACTTGTCTAAAAAAATTGTTGTTGGTTTTCATACAAAAATGAGTTTACACATTTACAATTCTCAATGCTATGTTTTCGAATCGTTATAACTTATAACTTTATGAGACTTGTGAAAACCCTAAATAATTTATAATCAACTTTTATTAAACTTGTTTGTTGCTCATATTTAATTTTTTTATATTTCATTAATTTTTATTTAATTTATTATATGTTATAATTTTTTCCGTTATTAATTCTTACATAATTTATTCAGTTTATCTGTATATATATTTTTTAAATTTTATTTATAATATTTGTAACTCATTCTATATTAAATATTATTATGATTTTATTGTATTTTTATTATTATTTTTATTTGCTCTATTTTAATTTATTTCCTTTTGTTTCATTTTATTGTTAATTATTTTAAATTTATTTGTTAAAAATAATATAATAATATATTAAATACTATTATGATTTTATTTTATTTTACTTTATATTAATTTCATTACTTTTTAGCATTAGTTTAGTTATTTTTAATTTTATTTTGTTTTATTTCTTTTTATTTATTTAATTTAATTTTATTTATTTTATTTTACTTTACTTAATTTTTAATATTTATTATATATATTTTTTTTTTGATAATTAGATGTCGTTACTGCGTTCTCTGACTACTTTTTTCTTAATGTACTTAAAATAAATGAATATATGTATGTAAATATTTCATTAAAATTCTAATTAGCGATATAGTTTTTCATTCAAATATTGTATGTGTGTTTGCACATATGCATGTAGGTGTAAAAATGTTTGTGTATGTGTGTGTAAATGTAGAAATATTTAAAATTACAATCAGTTTTCTTCATCATAATATTAATTAAATTCATTTTATTCAGCAAATTGAAACATTTTATTTCTATATACACATACATAGTCTGTATATATATTTTTTATATTTTCGCTTATAAATAAACTTAGGTCTGTACATACTATGTATACGTATTTACATACATATATGTATGGATGTACCAAGTCACTTCAACACATTTTCGAATATTCAAAATCAATTAGAACACTAATACTGCCATGCGGTCTAAAGTGGCGGCATATTTTATGATACACGCTTTTTTATATTTATATTTTTTAAATATATGTGACCTGGTCTACGGAAAGGGGGCTTAGGTGTCAAAAAATCAATTTTCACGAGAAACTGACGAAACGAGTTGTTTATTTTTAACAGCTGTTTCCCAGAAAACTAGTTTTCGCACGTTAGCTCCCTTTTCGTAGACCAGGTCACATATAAAGAATTGAAACCTAACTTTTATTAATCGTTCTAAACATAATGGTGCACAGTGAGAGTCGAAGAAAACGTAATAACCGTAGTTAAAATCCGCTTTTTGTTAGATGTTCAATTACAAAATGTTTTCAAAAACACATTTTAAGGTTAGAAATGAATTTTGTTTACAAATCTACGGTTTAATTTATTTATTACATTATTTAACGCGCATCATAATTAATATTAACTAATTATTTATACGAACACATGCATAAGTCATGAGTTTTAATAAGAAATTCAATTTTTTTCTATTCTCTAAAGGCAGCCGGCAAACTCAAATTAACGAAATTGTTTATTTTTATAAATACATATAAATATTTATGTAGTTAGAAATAATAAATTTTATTTCTTTTTTTTTTTTTGCTTTAATTTTACATTAACATTTTTTCTATGCACTATTTTATTCTACATATATAGTATATACAAATACAAATAAGTTGTTGCGTACGAAATTATTATTATTTTTGCCCTTCAAAATAGGATTTACCAACATTTTGCTTCTACAGTTTTATACAAGTAAATAAAAATGTATTGAATTTCTATAAAAATCGCTTGGCGATACCTAAAATACATTGCATAATTGAATATTGTATACACGAGTATGTATGTATATGTACTTGTAGGCGTCCAGTGTTGCACGTTAAATGAAATAATTTAAGTACGCTTTTGTAGACATTACATTTTAGGACAACAGAAATTATGAAATAATCCGGAGCTTTTATGGAATGACTTAACCGAGACGCGAGCGCGCATGCATTTTGCGCGTGACTTCGCAAAGTTAAACGATAAGTGCAGTTTGATATTAGTTTGCGCGTTCATCCATACATTAGCATTAACTTGCGCAAATTGCTTGGCTAAAAAAATGCGTTTTAGTGCCATGTGTCCGAAGAACTACGCACTGTACTGCGTTACTGCTAATATTGTAGGCTTGCTCAGTGCTCTCCATCAGCTTAACGCAATGATTCGATATCCTTGCGGTTTGCCGCGCCTGTAGCAGTGGATGTGGCATTTTGCGCTTCCTCCGCATTAGAGTCGTCCTCATCGTCGCGCGCCGAACTGATCAACTCGTTGCGCTCATCGTCGATTTGTATTTTGTGATGGGAGGCCTTGCGCGCATGTGCATGTTTCAAGTGCAAAACGGCTGCCGCGCCGCCACCGCTGCCATGTGCTGGCGTGGACGCATTGCTGCTGCAGGCCGTGCTGCTGCCCAGGTCATTGCGTTCGCTGCCGGTGCAGAGCGTGTAATTTAAGTCTTTGGAATTGGTGCGCCGATGGCGTAGTATATTTAAGGCCGCCTCGGCGACATTGTGTGCCGCGCCCACAACAACGGCGCCGGCTCCGCCACCCACAGCCGCGCCACCAATACACGCTGGTGTTGTTGCATTGGAATTATTGCTTGCTGTTGTGGCCGCTGTGCGTGTATTCAAGTCCTTAGAATTATTGCGTGAGTGTCCGCGTGAACTGACCGCCGTTGCTGCCAACGCTGCTGCTGCCGCCGCCTCTGTTTCATTTGAGTTCTTCACACGATTCTCCTCTCTATTCATTACGTTCTTCAGCACATTCACATTCTTGTTCTTGTTATTGTGATGATTGCGAAAGAAGTCGGCATCGAAACGTATATTATTGGGCATATAAATCTGATCGTAGGAATGATTGCGCGCATGCTTTTTCACGAAATGTCCACAGCCGGTTGTCAACTCATCGTCGTCCTCCTCATCCTCTTGCGGTTTGAGCTGATTTTGTATATAACGTATATTGAGCGCACCGGCGTCATCGCGTGAATTTGTGCGTGAATGTGTGAGTTTGTGTCGGAAATCGCTGTTTAAATCACTAGAATTGTTGCGGGAATGTGTTTGAAACCGTTTTAAGCTCTTGATTTTAATTGGCTCATGCATGCCGCCGTCCGTTGAAGTCGTGCCAGGCGCTATATTTTGGTCTTTCGAGAAGCTACGTATCATCTTGACGTCACACGATGCGCTACGGAAATGTTTCTTCGATTTCGTTTGCGGCGTCGACAGACCCGACGAGTTGATAGCATTATTACACTTGTCATAGCTGCAAGGAAGAGTGACGAAATATACTTTATGTAGAAAAAAACTGTATATTAAAAGTAATACTAACCCATATTCTAACTGTATGGTGCGTGAATCATTTCTCGAATGTCGCAATGCGTCCGAAGTCAGTATTATCTCACCATTACTGCCGTATTGTGGATTCGTGTCGTTAGTCGTCAGTTTTTCCTCAAAGACTGCATGGAAAACAAAACAAAAATATAAAATTATTTATTTACATTGTACGAGTAATATTTCCCGAAATACTTACGTTTATCCAAACTTATAATGGAACCGATGATCGGATCGTTTGCGTTAATAGGCTTCAATTTCTCTAATTGCTTTCTCCTTCTTACCAACCACCAGTCAGCAATAAATATGGCGAGCGCCACGATTTTCACAGTGGCGCAGAGCCCCACATATCTACATAAAATATAATAGAATAGTTTGTTTAGTAAAATAAAATTGATTTTCTGTATAATATTCCGACTAAGTCAGTACCATACATACATATTTATTATGCCAAGCATATAAACCACTTATACAATAACATATGAGTGTCACAAAAATCTCAAAACTAGTCAAGGACTGCAAAACCTCGTTAACAATAACATCAAGCTTTTTCCATATTAAACTTGTATGGGTGTCTGGCCACAGCGGAATCGCCAAAAACTTCAAAACCGATGAGCTTACTAGTAATGCCACCCTTACCCCAATTTCATCCGATTGGAAGCGAGTCGGCTTCCCGATGTCATGTGACCTTCAGTGAGCTCGGCAGGCGCTGGTCAACAACCAGAAGTTATGCGACTGCGAGTTCCTTCTCGCACAGAGTGGACTTTATGAGGTTGTCCGAACTATATACATAGTCAAACTCACCGCAATTGTAAGTGTAGTGATTGGAAAATGTCTAATAGGTACGGAAGTGCTGCGACTAAATATTTTGTACGACGATATTTGCCAAAGATTACCGTCTACCCAAAACCCGCCTTTTGCCAGACTGAGATCGAAAGATCTGGCTAGACACACCTTCGGCGAACCTAGCGAAGTAGTTTGGATTTATATTAACCGTCTAAACAAATTAGTGGTAAGCTCAAAACGCTTCGTCGATCTATGAAGATCTGGTAATCCATAAAGAACGAGTTTCTAACCAAGTGAGATCCATCAATTAATATGAACCCTACGACCTAACCCTAACCTTTGTGTATCGCAAGCTAGTTTTTATCTATCTTTAACTAAATGTCTGTCCTTAAGTAAAAAGAAAGCAGCTAATTGAAATTTAGGACTGTGATGGCGATCACAGGATCTCATAGACGGTTCGTTTCATGTACTTCGTGCAGTAGCGAAAATTTCGATTTGAGGTCATTACAACTTACGACTTTAAATCTGAGACTAACCATTCAACTGATATGAAAATGAGCAACGAAGTTCAAGGTGATTTATTCAAAATTGAGTTAACTACCATCCCATCAGCACAGAGCTTGAAGGCTTCGTTCATACTTACTTGTATCTAAATTTCTCAATGTCATAGATCAAACAGCGGCCACCCTTTTCGCCACATGTCGATTTCCACAGCAAACACGTCGAATCGATTAAGTTACCAAAAAGTATGGGCGCCGGTATGTAGCCGAACAAACGGAATATAACGAATTGCATGCCGAGCGCAAACGAACGCTCCTCCTCCGACACTGAACGCAAGACAATCATCAGCAATGGCATTTGCGTCGAAGCCACAATAAATGTCATGAAGAAGAGCAATATGAGGAAGGGATAGATGGTGCGACAGGGTGTGGCACATGGACCGGCAGTGGCAACAGGAACCACAGTAACTTCGGCGAAATCTTCGTTGGCGTTTAACGCTTGAGCTTGACTGCCGCCAGCACCCATATAAATGCTGCTCGATATATTTGAGTGAACACCTGTAGATGGTGGAAATAATATAGCATAAAACCATTGAAATTTAAAGAGACTACAAATAAACACAGTTAGATAAAATACGCACAAGCACAATTGGTGTAGTTTGATGTGGATGAGAATGCGGTGCAGCCTGCATGACAGGGACTGAAGTATGTCAAACCATTATTGCCGCACACCGGCTCCACATCTGTGGTCAGGCATTCACAGCCGAAATTACAGGCAGCCGTTAGATTGACTTGGAATGGTTCGATGACGCCATGCTTGGCGCTGCGATAGTATGGTATTGTGGTGCCAGCCATTTTCAGATTATCGCAACCGAGGAAAAACAGCATCGCATAGAGCGCAAGGCATATTGCGTTCGAGATGATAACAAACTGTACGGCGCCTTTTGGTTTCAGCTGAAAACGTTTCAATATGCAGCCGCCGATGAAGATACCAATACAAGCGCCCGGCACAGCTATCGAACCAGTAAAGACGCTCGCTTGACTTTTGCCCACACTGAATTGAGTCTCCAAATATTTTGGTAGGAACACCACAAAGCCAGACACTATCCACAGTTCCATACAGGCGCCCAAACAAGTGACAATATACACGGGGTTTGTCACGAGACGTAACATCGATTGTGGTATATCTGCAAAGAGTTGAAGATTGAACATACATAAATCGCACGTGAATTATTGAAATCTAGTTCGTACGCACCTTTAATGTCCTTGCCATAACCGGTGTCCACGCGCGGTTCATCGTCTTCTTTCGCACTTACCGCCACTATTTCCTTTTTCACTTTACCGGCTGGATCGGTGCCGCGTGGAAGACTATTGGAATTGTTAGGCACAGCTGGTTGTATAACGGAGCTCTTCCGTATCTTTTTCTTCTCGGTGGTGAGTACCTGCGGTGATAAAAGTAATATTAAGTAAATTCGGGCTACTTACTATTGAGAGTGTACGGTTACCTTTGGAAAGGAGAAGAACGGCACAGCCACGATAAGCAGCAAAACGCCGCAAAGCAGGAAACCACCCCACCACATGCCAACCCAGCGACGATCACCCGGATCTGGAAATGAAGTCAAATTACATTAGCAAATTCACTTAAAATTCTGGCATCTCACATACTTATCGATATAATTGTGGACGAAAGTGAGTCCATGTGAAAGGACAACAGGTAGGCGCCGAGCAGAAATCCCAGCACCGGTCCAAATGCCGCCATACTATACATACAACCTATGTACATTGACGAGCTCTCCGTCTTGACATGATCATCCACATAGGTGGTGCCGAGCGTGAAGAGCGGACTACCACCGCAACCGAGCAGTAACTGTGCAATCACAAAAAGTAAAACCGGTCCGAATGTTGACAATTTGCCTTCGAGGCAATTATCTTCGCGTAAGGTATGCGGCGCCAATGGTGGATTGGAGAGACCACTCGATAGTCTGCCTAAGTCCATATCTTGATCACGTACCAGTGCACTACGACATATGTTATCACTTGAATCATTCATAATGGTGACGCCGGGATTCGGTTCGCCGGTAAAGTGTGGCACCATGAAAACCAGTGAGCCAATGCCCATAATGGCGGCGCCTGAAAAGTAATAATTGTAAATTAATATAGTATATTATTGTAAATGTAGGAAGCATAATCGTTTCTTTCGAGATTAAGAATTGTGTTTTAAAAGAAACCTAAAGACCAAATATTAAAGCTTAAAAATTATCTGCCTGACAGGCTCGGTTGCCCGAAAGCATAGCACACTTAAATTACAATCGTTGGGCATGCTTTCGTTCGGCCATATTTTACAAAGAAGCTGATGCATGCTCCTTATCAGTTCTTCGCCGCCGTGTTTGAATAGCTTGGCCGGCAGTCCATCGGTCCCCACCGCTTTGTTGTTCTTCAGACGGGTAATTGCTATTCGAACTTCTTCATGGTCGGGCAATGGAACATCTGCTCCATCGTCATCGATTAAGGAATCGGGTTCGCCTTCTCCTGGTGTTGTACGTTCTCTGCCATTCACCGGGCTGGAGAAGTGTTCCTTCCATAACTTAAGTATGCTCTGGGCATCGGTGACTAGATCACCTTTGGGGGTTCTACAAGAGTATGCTCCGGTCTTGAAACCTTCTGTAAGCCGCCGCCGCATTTTTTCGTAGAATTTTCAAACATTACCCCTGTCGGCCATTTCGGCCTCTTTCTTTTCCGCAAATGCGTCTCTCGGTATCTATCCCATCCCGCACGTGTTGTGGTCGATCGTTACGTTGCGCGGTAGGCAGTCTGTTTTCTCTCCGCTGCGACACGGCACTCCATTACTTTCCTCAAATTACTTTTTAGGAACTTTATTTGTGTGCTTGGGATCTTCGCCCTGCTGGAACGTCCAAACAAGCGACATTTCTTCACTGGTATACGGCAGCATGGTTTTCTGGAGTAATTCGACATTCGAAGCACCAGTCATGTTTTCCTTAATTTAATAAATAGGTCCTACACCTTGCCAAGAGAAGCATGCCCAAACCATGATACTTGAACCTTCATGTTTTATCCTTTTTGTTGTATATTTCGGCTGGTATTCGGTATTGGGTGGACGTCTTACATATTGACGCGATCCCTTTCCGCCATATTTAACAATTTTCAATTTGTGCTACCATAAAAAGTTTCGCCATTTTGCCGAAGACCAATTTAAATGTTCTTTTGCGAATCGAAGTCTTTTTTCAACATGCTTTTTAGATAATAAGGACACTTTTCTTGGACTGTGCGCACTCAAGTCGTGCTCCTGAAAACGTCGACGTACAGTTTCAGTACTTGCAGCTACATTCAAGGCATCTTTTATCTCTGTAGCAGCCGCAAATGGAAACTGCTTTGAGTATCTGACAATGGAATTGACTTTTCTCACTGACATTGCTGGCTTCCTTCCAAGTTTTTTATTACTTAGTTGGTACCTGATAGCGTTACGTACCATTGTGGGTGAGCAATCAATAATATAGCGAACTTCGACATAAGTTTTGACCTCAGAAATCTATTTTGACACGCCGAAAATGCTTTGCAAATAAAGGTTCTTGCAATTGTAACAAAAACAACAAGCGAAGCAAAACTAGTCGTTGCATGTTTTTATGTCAACATCTGAAGCTAACGGATTTTAAAGTGATTCCCACAAAAAAGATAATAGAAAGTATGATATTATATACATATGTGACCTGGTCTACGAAAAGGGGGCTTAGGTGTCAAAAAAAAAGGAGAACAATTAATGAGATAACGAGAAACTGACGATTATTTTTAACACCTTTTCCCAGAAAACTAGTTTTCGCACGTTAGCCTCCTTTTCGGAGACCAGGTCACATATATTAAAAGAATACCTAGCACTACTATGAATTTGACCGCGACTGTTTGTAGCCTGAACTTATGTTGAGCACTCATTAAGTCAACTAGGATTTGCAGTCCCTATTTATTAGGAATGCCCAAATTATTGATTCCAATTTTATGTATCGTCCTTATGGACCCCAAGTACTAGTATGGTAGTAGGGCGCGATTGAGACACCCAGGGTTTGCAGTTCCTATTCATTAAAAATTATCAACGAATTGATACTCGAAATTTCACCCGAAAAGCTCTTGATGTAACGAACCTATCATATTTAGGCTTAGAGAAGCAATGTTCTTTTCCAGGTCTAACCAATTAGGCAAGTCCGCCTCCCATCATAGTCAGAACTTTAGGTCTGCCAACAAAGTGAACCCAAAGATTGTTTACTCGGCAGTATTTCTAAACACTTTTTGGCAAGTTGTAAATGAATTCCCCGGATCTTCCAATTGTTACGTAATTCAATACTTAATAAAAAATAATACTAACCTATAATAAAAAAATAATACTAACCTATACCAATCCAAACGGGTATGTGACGTCGGCTACCCAAATAGCTCACAAATATGACCGTTATCACATTGCCAATCTCATAACTGGACGCTATCAGACCCGAATAACTCGAAGGTATTTCGAAGCGTTTCTCAATCGTCGTTATAACGGAATTTATATAACCGGAACTCAGTGCCTGCTGCAATGTGACTAGAATCGACAGTAGCAGCACGAATACTTTGATGCGTGCAAATTTCTGTATACGACCGGGCCGATAATTGAGAATACCACAATCACGTGACTGCAATTCGTCATCATCATCATACTCCGATTCGTAGAGCATAGCAGCCGGCGTCGTCGTCGCATTATTATTAGTAACGGCGCCACCAACATTGCCTGCTCCCACAGCAATACTCGCCGATGGCTGACGGCTGTGACTTTTCGCCAGAATCTCATTGCAACAACCGCTGCACACCGCTGGTTGTTGGCAATTGTTATGGCCATGATGTGGGTGATGCAGATGATTGTGCTGATGATGCGTTGCTGGGTGATGATAATGCTGGTTGTGGCAGTTGCAGGTGGCACGTGACGCTACGTTGGCGCACATATTATTAATGTTAGGCGCCGTAGCGGCGCTGCAACTGACCAGTTCGCCCAAATTGACCTGAGAGTCTTGTGTGGCAGCGTCAACGCTGCTATCATCACCGCTCGTATTCGTCTCCGAGTAGAGGCCCGTCATCTGGTACATGGACTCCTGGCGTCTGGAAGAAAAGAATGAAACATTTAGATATAAATTTTGTATGGAAACAAATATGTGTGGGGAGTGGGTGGATGGTGGCTGGGAGTATGTGGGTGCTTCTGCAAATTGTTATTTCATCGGAAAGTAATCATTATACCGTTGCATGCGATAATCCATTTTCGTGTTAATGTGCGGCTGTTATTAGTAATTCCAATGGTGTTATGCGCATTTAGCCGGGCATAAAAAACATTTGAATTTTATGCAAATTCACGTATTGATTATTTTCTAAAACACTTTAATGATTTTGATATTTCAAGATGACATGTACCAGTTTACAATTGAGTGATGGGGCAGGTGTACAGGGTTCACAAAAATAGTATAAGTGAAAAGTATAAGGTGCATATAATTTAATGAAAAATAAAATATATGAATAACGGTTGCTTAAGTGCAATTGTACTGTGGAAAAAGTATTGTCATGTTCCCACGGCCTAAACATGCCTCGAGCTAGCCAGCCTGCCCGCTTGTTTATTTATTTATGTAAGTACTTTTTTAAAACCCCCATTTACTTCGCGCCGACTGCTTTTGTTTCTTACAAAAACATATGTGTTCGCTTGTCAGCTTGTGGCCGTATTGGAAAACGATTACTGGCAGGCCTTTACCGAAGGATATTGACAAAAAAAAAACTCTCTCCAAAAACAATTGTAAATAGAAAAGGCACGATACTTGAAAAAGAGGCAAGGCAAAGGCCGTTGAAGGACAGAAGAACGTATGTAGATTTATGAGTGCATTCGCTCGAAACTATATTTTCGCACAGTAACTCCAAAAATTAATCGATTAATTTAAATTTTTTGACAACAAGTATTTTGAAAGTCGATAGACGATTTAGATTCATTAGTTTGGGATTGGAGTCATGACGATTTAGATTCATCAGTTTGGGGTTGGTGTCAAGAGAAGTTTTCTATTTTCAGGGCTGCACCAATGTGCGACCAAATGTAGAATGTAGAACTATCTAAACACAGTAGATCCAACCAAGAATAGAAACAAGCTAAATCTAACGTATGTAGGTAGGTAGTTAGAGTGAATGTCTGACGACGCATCTGGGCCTTTAAGATGACTTTTTGAAACCACCGAACTAAAATGTATAGTGACTTTGTGTTCTCTCTGAACCACCTCGTGTTTCTGAGTAAGTTCATCAATACAAAACATCGACAAGAAACCGTCGTACGTAACTGCAAGTATTTTCCTATACAAGATATTTTACAGTCTTTTCTTTTAATTCCTGACAGATTCTGCAGTAGTCAGTGTGTAGTGTTCCCAGTCTATTGGCATTTCTGCCAATTGGTCAGTGACCTGTTAGCACTCCAGCTAGAGTTCTTATGTCATTTCTTTTGAATTTTAGTAGTCGGCATATGCGGCCCATATTCCATTCACGCCACGTGTGCCTGCTTGCAGAGCAAGTTAGGGTCTGTCTCCACCGAGACTCAGCTATATACAACATATAGCATGTTTGTCGATTAAATATTTACAAGCAACCAGAAATAACTAACTCTTTTCTGGAGTCTTACATATGTGTGGTGCCTGCTCCGGCTAGTTCATCTGCTTCACAGTTACCAGGAATATCACTATGTCCTGAACTCACTGCAGGTTTATCGTGAAAAAGAATGTTAGATCCATCAAGAGTTCAAGGCATTCTTTCATTACCTTCGAGGAAAACCTAAGAGACTTTGGTAAATCCAAGACCAAGATCTTTATATAGAAATATATTCCGTGTTCTGAGCGCACTACTTGTAAGTGATCTGGTAGATGTTAGTCGATTTTGGATATTACTTTAATTGAAATTGAAGCTCCCAAACCATTAAAGTCGAATTATGGTTGTGTTTAAAGAGTCAGAGACTTCAGTTCTAATGTTCGACATGTCTGTTAAATTAAGAAAAAAGCATATTCAAATATCCTATATCATCTTCAGCTTTTCTTCTCTTTTATAGAAAACTTTACCAATCGAACGCTCATATAAATATATGCAAATACAGTTTGTGAGGACTTCTTGAAAGGAAACTTTAGATGGCGATTAATATGCAGTATTCATCGAGCTTCTCCAAAGCCAAGTTTTTGTGTAAATTATTCTGTCGACAACTCTTCTCGGAATGACGTCCGCCGAGGTGTAGAAGTTTATAATTTTCGGAAAGAAACGTCGGCCCGGCCGTCGGTCTGTATCATATATCCGCGAACTAGTCCCTCAGTTTCTTTAAAGAGCTTGTTTAGATCGGACAACTATAACATATTAGATACCATACAACTGGCCGATAAAACTCAAGCCCTTATATGGAAAGCGTCTGAATTTTGGCAAGGTATCTTCACAAAATTTGGCATGGATTATTATCCACGACTTGTCTACAAGCTCCGAAGAAATTGTTCACATCGGACAACTATAAAATACAGCTGCCATACAATTGACCGATCAAACTGAAGTTCTCGTATGGAAAGCTCTATTGAAAACATAGCTAAAATATCCGAAGAAATTTTTCAGATCGGACAACCATAGGATATGTGTAGTTGCGATAGAAACTGGTCGATCAAAATCAGAATGAAGGTCTTTTTATACCCTTTTATTTCATTAAAAGTTCCGTGCAACCGATATTAACGTTTTTTTTTTCTTGTTTTATATTTCATTATGAGGTAACATTCTCTTCCCACTTATATTATTTTTAAATGTAAATATTTGTGGTCACTGTAGGCGATACACATACATATACATATGCTTATAATGTGGCTGCCTGTGTGTGCGGTAACTCCCCGTGAGGTCAAACGTCATGTCAACCGAAGGCCAAAGTGTCAAGTTCATTTCTTAACGGTTTCAACAGTATGGCACTGGCATGACAACGGCATCCGTGATTCCATAACCATTAAAGGATACGTTTTGAAAGCCAAAACACCGAATGCATGTGGTCCATATGTACATATATACTAAAAGTATGTATATATTTATAATTATTTGTCTGATTTATGATATGCATTCCGACTCACTCTTTCACTCACTGACTAAATGACTTACTTGCACGATGCTCTAACATTTCAGCGTTTAAGCCATTGGCGTCCGCAGCCTTCGCAAAGTCACACTAGCACTTGGTCATTATTTGCAACTTAAGCGCTCTTATTCGAAATAATAAACGAACATATTCATGAACTCGCGCAAAAACAACACAGAGGCACCATGAAGATATTACAAGAATATAAAGTTCAAACAGAAATCATTAACCGCATATTTCAATTTTCATAAAGGCAAAAAAATAAACAATTACTATGTTTGTTCTTTTGTGTCCTATTCAACCGGAGCCAACTTGGTAGCACGTGGAACTCTTGCAACTCGCACGGCCGATACTCATTTGCTAACTAAATCAATGAAGCGCCTCGAGTTGGCTCGCTAACTGGTTGAGTATAGTTGGTTGGTTGGTTGGTGTTGCTACGTCGTCTACGACGCCTGTTCGCCTGTCTGTTAGTCGGCTGAAGACTCGTCTGCCTTGCTTGGTAGCCCATTCACTAGCCTCCAAAGCACCTGCCTTGCAGTTGAAGCACGTGTGGCATGTTTATTCTACCTTCTCATCTTTTATTCACCATTTTCTTTGTTTCATTCAACCATGCAGGGTATTCATGTAATTGGAGTTCGAATGTAGTGGTCCAATGAGCTTAATGTCGCACAGTGATTCATTGTTGTATAAAAATTAAGTTGACAAACTATAATCTTAGAAGAAAACATATCAACTACCAGAAGAAAGATCATACTTTAAAGTACCTCATAATTGGAATATCTTTCTGCAGATTTCGTTCAGCAAATAGGGTTAGGATTCAGCTCAAACATGATATTTGTTAAGGTCATCTGAACAATTGAAATGTTGGTCTTTTGTGAGGGCAAAAAAACCCAAGATATGAAGTTTTACGAAGAAGGACTTTAAACCGTTGAGTCAACTGACCGACGGTAGGACATCAATATTTTTCAATCTGAATCTTCTTCTTCAATATTAGCATAGGCAGCTTGCGCGGTTCTAGCCGAGCTTACAACAGCGCGCCAATCGTTTTTCTGTTTCGCAGTTTTGCGCCAATTTGAAATTCCAAGTGTAGCCAACTGATGTTTCCAACAGAGTGGAGGTTTTCCTCTTCTTCTGCTTCCCTAGGCGGGAATGGCGTCGAATACTCTCAGAGCCGGAGTGTTTTCATCCATTCGGACGATGTGACCTAGCCAGCGTAGCCGCTGTCTCTTAAGTCGCTGAACTATGTCAATGTCGTCGTATATCTCATACAGCTAATCGTTCCTTCGACTACGATGTTCATCGTGGCCAATGCGCAAAAGACCATACATCTACCGCAGAACCTTTCTCTCGAAAATTCGTAACGCCGACTCATCAGATATTGTCATCGTTCATACCTTTGTACCATAGAGCAGGACGGAGATGATGAGTGGACTTGTAGAATTTAGTCTTTGTTCGTCGAGAGAGGACTTTACTTCTCAATTGCTTACTCAGTCCTGGATTTCGAAACTGACGTTGTTTTTGTCTAAAACCTTGTTTGGTAATGAACGGCTCGGTGAGTCCTTCCCGATCCTGATGGAGGTTTTGGTATTGCTCAACGTCAGTTTACACAGCTGTATTAGTTTTGCGGGAATACCAAATTCAGTTATAGCGGCATAAAGGCACCTGTCAAAAGCAGCTTTGAAATCGACGAAGAGATGGTGTTTGTCGATCCTTTTTTCATAAGTATTTTCTAAGATTTGGCACTTGATATCTGGTCAATTATTGATTTTCCAGGCTTAAAGCCACACTTATAAAGTATAATCAGTTTTTTGACGGTGGGCTTTAATCTTTCACACAATATGCTCCATAGCACCTTATATGCGATGTTGAGGACTTCTATCTCACGGTAGTTGACGCATATTGTGGGGTCTCCCTTTTGTGGATTGGAACAACCTGAATCCACCGAAAGCTGAATGAAACGCCAAGAAGAAACTGATGATTTTGACTCAAATCAAACGGGTCATATATTCCTACAAGAACTGAGCCTGAACTAACTTCTGCGTGAGAAAACTATAATTTTAATATAAGTTATTCACATAAAACAGTCCACTGTCTACTGTGGTCTATCGTGACGAGCGGTGTTCGTCATAAAACGGCAAACACGGTTCCTTTGGTGCTGTAAAGATGTAGGTAATAACACTAAAAAGCAAACTATATACGAACATGCATAAATATGTAGGTATGTATGGAGGCATGTGATTGCTTTTGGAATGGTAATCGATGACTCTTACAAACATAACTTAGTTGAAGTAAAAGCGAAAAGGCATTGAAATAATACGGAAATCGCGCTGCGCTTTACAACTCCTCTATATAGTGTGTATTTATACATACATACATACATATTTATGTACGACTATGTTTATATCGGGTGATTTTTTAAGAGCTTGATAACTTTTTTAAAAAAAAACGCATAAAATTTGCAAAATCTCATCGGTTCTTTATTTGAAACGTTAGATTGGTTCATGACATTTACTTTTTGAAGATAATTTCATTTAAATGTTGACCGCGGCTGCGTCTTAGGTGGTCCATTCGGAAAGTCCAATTTTGGGCAACTTTTTCGAGCATTTCGGCCGGAATAGCCCGAATTTCTTCGGAAATGTTGTCTTCCAAAGCTGGAATAGTTGCTGGCTTATTTCTGTAGACTTTAGACTTGACGTAGCCCCACAAAAAATAGTCTAAAGGCGTTAAATCGCATGATCTTGGTGGCCAACTGCCCATGCATCCCGAAAAATGCACTGTTTGGTGTGGTTTGTACGCTGGTGGAATCATTGGACCGTATTTTTTCAAAGATGCTGTTGGACGCAACATTACGGTGAATGGCGATCGCTATCGTTCGATGCTAACAAACTTTTTGTTGCCAAAAATGGAAGAACTGAACTTGGTTGACATGTGGTTTCAACAAGATGGCGCTACATGCCACACAGCTCGCGATTCTATGGCCATGTTGCGGGAAAACTTCGGAGAACAATTCATCTCAAGAAATGGACCCGTAAGTTGGCCACCAAGATCATGCGATTTAACGCCTTTAGACTATTTTTTGTGGGGCTACGTCAAGTCTAAAGTCTACAGAAATAAGCCAGCAACTATTCCAGCTTTGGAAGACAACATTTCCGAAGAAATTCGGGCTATTCCGGCCGAAATGTCGAAAAAGTTGCCCAAAATTGGACTTTCCGAATGGACCACCTAAGACGCAGCCGCGGTCAACATTTAAATGAAATTATCTTCAAAAAGTAAATGTAATGAACCAATCTAACGTTTCAAATAAAGAACCGATGAGATTTTGCAAATTTTATGCGTTTTTTTTTAAAAAAAAGTTATCAAGCTCTTAAAAAATCACCCGATAGCTGGATATAGGCTTTTAAATCTGCCGCATTCTAGTGCTGGCAAGTTCTTAAATCGATGTGCTTTTATTACATATCAAAACACTACATACTATATGCATACAAGC
This sequence comes from Bactrocera neohumeralis, assembly GCF_024586455.1. NCBI lineage: Eukaryota > Metazoa > Arthropoda > Insecta > Diptera > Tephritidae > Bactrocera > Bactrocera neohumeralis. The sequence continues at coordinate 48,325,408 of NC_065920.1, read as the reverse complement.
ATATATGCACAAAAATATATACATATAAATAACAGTGTATACACATACATACTATATTTATAAAATACTTTCACTCTCGTCTTGTCCATATCGTTACTTAAATGTTATTAAAGTGAAGTAAAGTAATTTAATCGATTTTTTTTCTTTACATCTATTTTGGTGTTGTTGTTGTATTTGAATCAGCTGTATGTACACTCTTTATTTGTAGTTAAATCAATGATTGGTACTTTGAATTGATTAATGAGATGATTGATGAAAGGCAATTTTATTTTTCGAGATTAAAACTTCTGTTTCAAAGCTCGAAGAAACAAGATCTAGACGGAATCTTTTAATAAAGTTCCACACTTTATCATCGAAGAGCTGCAACTGGAGGCAAGAAAACTTAAATTTAGATGGAAACCTCCAACAAATTCACTTAGCCATTATACCATTGATACAGAGAACCGCCGCGTAGTAGGCCTGCAGAGTGGCCTGCAAAGATTTTGTTATGTGATTTAGCACCACTGGACTAGTGGGGTTATACGAAGTGACTTGTCTACGTAGATAAGAATCCTGAGACAACCTACGTCTTGGAAGAGAATATTCGGCGCGATATTGCTGGCATACAACCCCAATTGCGATCGGAGATCACTTGTCCGAAATTATTTTTAAATCATAATTTCAAACTCTATCTGTAGAAAAAATTCTTGGGATAAATTTTCAATTTATCGGAGATATTTTTAACTTTTAACTTTTTAACTGTTAACTGAAGTCTTGACATTTATATTCGATAGAGGTTCGTAAGAGGTAAGCAGAATAACAGTCAGGCAAAGAAGTTCCGACTATTTTAAAAACAAACTCTGTATTTCTTTAGCAAAATTAGGTTAATGGATTCATTTATTTACAGCACGAATATATAAGCTAATTTAAAAGGCTTTATGTCGGAAAGTGGTATAAATTCAAAGGAGTTTGATAATTTATATCCGTAAGGCGTTCTTCGATTGTCATGGACAAAGACAAAGGGTATCCAAGGCATAAGTGGCATAAGAGCGATAACTGGTAAAAGGTTAGAGGCGCATGCTTCCAATGGATCCCACCACATTTATAACGGGTTATTCAAGTAGAGGTTATTTTTTCAATAGCTTTTTCTTGACAGATTACGCGTGATTCCTGTCAAGCTGTAATATTATTATTGTTCAGTATAGTTTGGCATTTCATCATGGAAAGCCTGAACAACGTTTACGAATCGTTCAACTTTATTATGAAAATTCACGTTCTGTAAAAATTTGGTTTTGCGCGTTTCGCTCAGTTTATGGTCAACATACTGGTCTTACTAAGCGTACTATTCGCATACTATTCGTATTCGCAACCCCATCACCCATCTTGAGACCCAGCATTCCCTATTGGATAATATTCGAACGAACAGACCACGTCCAGCAGCAGTGAAGAAAATATAGCAGCCGTAGCTGATAGTGTACACGAAGACCGTGGAGCGTCGATTCGGCACCGTTCGCAGCAACTCGGATATATGGAACGACTCGCGTATTTTACGTCGAGATCTTAAATTGAAAGCGTATAAAATACAGCTTGTGAATGAACTGAAGTCGCTTGAACTTCCACAGCGACATCGCTTCGCTCTAATGGGTTCTTGAAAAGTTTCAAGAAGATCCGACGTTTTCGTGCCGAATGCGTGCGATGAGGTCCATTTCTGAAGAGCTTCAAGACCGTTAGACTTTTTCCTGTGTGCTTCGATTCAGACCTTGGAACAAAATAGCACGCGTGTCATTACCAGCTCGAGCGAGCCATTGAAAATTGGACTCAACGGATGGCCCATCTGAGACGTAGCCGCGGCCAACATTTGAAATAGATAATCTTCAAAAAAAGAATATTCTTTCGAATGATTCTTTAAAAAAGTAGGTAACCTATACCTCTCCGAGCCGTTCGATACCAAACGAGGTTTCAGACAAGGCGATTCCCTATCGTGTGACTTTTTCAACATGCTTCTGGAGAAAATAGTTCGAGCTGCAGAACTTAGTAGAGAAGGTACCATCTTTTATAAAAGTGTACAGCTGCTGGCGTATGCTGATGATATTGATATCATCGGCCTTAACACCCGCGCCGTTAGTTCTGCTTTCTCCAGACTAGACAAGGAAGCAAAACAAATGGGTCTGGCAGTGAACGAGGGCAAGACGAAATATCTCCTGTCATCAAACAAACAGTCGTCGCACTCGCGACTTGGCACTTACGTCACTGTTGACAGTCATAACTTTGAAGTTGTAGATAATTTCGTCTATTTAGGAACCAGTATTAACAATGTCAGCCTGGAAATCCAACGCAGGATAACTCTTGCCAACAGGTGCTACTTCGGACTAAGTAGGCAATTGAAAAGTAAAGTCCTCTCTCGACGAACAAAAGCCAAACTCTATAAGTCGCTCATAATTCCCGTCCTGCTATATGGTGCAGAGGCTTGGACGATGTCAACAACTGATGAGTCGACGTTGCGAGTTTTCGAGAGAAAAGTTCTGCGAAAGATTTATGGTCCTTTGCGCGTTGGCCACGGCGAGTATCGCATTCGATGGAACGATGAGCTGTACGAGATATATGACGACATTGACATAGTTCAGCGAATTAAAAGACAGCGGCTACGCTGGCTAGGTCATGTTGTCCGAATGGACGAAAACACTCCAGCTCTGAAAGTATTCGACGCTGTACCCGCCGGGGGAAGCAGAGGAAGAGGAAGACATCCACTCCGTTGGAAGGACCAAATGGAGAAGGACCTGGCTACGCTTGGAATATCCAATTGGCGCCACGTAGCGAAAAGGAGAAACGACTGGCGCGCTGTTGTTAACTCGGCTATAATCGCGTAAGCGGTGTCTACGCCAATTAAGAAGAAGAAGGTAACCTATAGGACAGTTCTGCAAAATGGCGTGCTCTTAACTTTTTATCGGCCGATCTGGCCGGTTCTGAAAATTTAGCAATATAATATCAAAATGCACCTATGCATTATATTTCATACGAATATTTTTTTAAAATCCGGAAACCAGTTTTAGACTCATAGTTTTTAGACAAAGTTGTTAAGAATGATCCGTAAAATATTTCCAAAATTTCTATTCGTTTTTTGCGTTTTTTTCCCCTGGAAATCAACCTGCCATGTGCTTTTGAAGGTTAGATCTAATTACATAACATAATCATACAATTTCTGTGGCAAACTCGCCTAGAAATGATACCAATTTTTTAGTCCGCCTCGTATATTGCTTTTGCATAACATCAAATTATAATTTATGTTAATGAAATTAAAAACAAAACTAGTGAGTTTCCACTTCACTTTCCTGACCTTACACACCTTTACTAACAACGCAAGGGAAAAACAAATAAATTATTTTGATATTTGACATTTTATCACGCCACTTTACATGACATTTCAATACTTCACAGCCACGCTTGGCCATCATTAGGTAAATGGTTAATTATTATTTTGCGTGAAATTTCAGTTGACAAGCCTTAATTCGCCACGCATCTCTTGAACGCCCCACACATACGCCATAATTCGCCAAATTTAGCCGAAATTCACTCACCTGTGACCGCGACGATGCGTTGTTGAGCTCGCAGTGCTGTGATTACGACACACACCCTCGCCAACGCCGACGCCAACATGCGTGCAGTTGCCCTCAGCACCGGTGTTTGCTGTCGTACCACCGTAGCGGCTGGCGCAATGCTCCACTTCATCGTAGCCGGCGCTGGCGTTACAAGCTGAAGTGTTCGCCGACGACGGCATATTGGCATTTGGCGTGTTTGTTGGATTTGTTGTGTTTGTGTATTGTTGATGTGACAGTTGTTGCTGCTGCTGCTGCTGTTCCACCAACCTTTCCTCGGTTTGCGTTGCTGGTCGATTGGCTGTCATACTCGTAGTTGTTGTCGCCTTTGTTGAAATGTTGCATTCATCGAAAAACGTAGAAGTCGAGTGGCGAAAAAAATTAAAATGCGAAATGCGAAGCAGCAGGTTTTGTTGACTACTTTTATTTACATTCTTGCCGTCTACAGTCCAATTGCTATACTCTGCTCACAATTGCGTTATTCTGCGTCTGTAATGAATAGTTGGGAGCTGGAAAAAAAAACAGAAAAATTTAGTGCAAATTGTAGGAAATGTTACAAATTACGATTAATCTGTGTCGTTTTTATTGAGTGCACTTTAAGTTGTTTCAAGATTTACATTCATATCTGCTGTTTTTTTTTTTCTTCACACTTATCCTATTGTGTTGAGTTTTGTAGGAGTTTATTGCAATGATTTACATAATATTTATCTTTTACAATTGCGTGTATGTACAGGGTGCAACTGCTAATGTGGAGTTAGGGAAATTTTATTGATGTCTCTTTCACGCTATTAGTGCCGACATCCGGGGCTTAATGTTAACTTACAGCTGTTCATTAGGAAAAATTCTCAATACTTTTCAAAAATGCATTTCGATAGCATACAAGGATATAAAAACGTCTTTATCATGATTTTAATCGATCAGTTCACATGGCAGCTATATGCCATAGTGATTGGATCTAAAAAATGTATTCAGAGATTGGTGCACTGCTTTAGATAAGGATATGTGCCAAATCGCGTAAAGATATCTTGTTAAATATATGTAAAAGTTTCCATACAAGAACTTAATTTTGATCTCTCAGTTTGTATGATAGCTAACGGGTGATCCAAGTAGAGGCACTTTTTCAATAGTACTTTTTTGACAAATCAAGCGTGATTCCTGTCAAGCTTTCATGTTATTATTGTTCAGTATAGTTTGGCATTTCATCATGGAAAGCCTGAACAACGTTTACAAATCGTCCAACTTTATTATGAAAATTTCTCGTTTTATAAAGAATATATTTCGCGCGCTTCGATCAACTTATAGTCAACATAATCGGCCAACTGAGCGCACTATTCGCAACACCATCACTCATCTTGAGATTCAGCATTTATTATTGGATAATATTCGAATAGACCATGTCCAGCACATAGTGGAGAAAATACAGCGGCCGCAGCTGAAATTGTAGACGAAGACCGGAGGGAATCGATTCGGCGCTTTTCGCAACAACTCGGACTGACGTATGGAACGACTTGGTGCATTTTACGTCGATATCTTAAATTAAAAGCGTACAAAATAGGTCCTTTTCTGGCATTTGGGACGAATAGCAACATTAATAGATTCAAGATCTGCCATTTCATCCAAAAAAAAAAAAGCGGTTTGGTGTGGTATGTGGGCCAGTGAAATCATCGGGCAATATTTCATCAAAAATGATGCCGGTGAGAACGTAACCGTTAATACGTCATGATAACTGACTATGCCGCTTCGATTCAGGACTTGAAGCTAAATATCACATGTGTCATTCGCCAGTTACCAGTCGAAATGCTCGATGAAGTCATTGAAAATTGGACTCAAGAGATGGACCATCTGAGTCGTAACCGCGACCAAATACCAAAAAAATAAATACCAAAGAATGTTCTTTCGAATAATAATAAACATTTCCTATTAAATTTGATGTTTCTGTGTTTTTTTTTTAAAGTAGGGAATCTCGAAATGTATCACTCTTTACATGCTAAAGTGGTCCGGTATCGGCTGTTCTAATAAATGATTAACTTTTTGGGTAGAAGGGACGTACGCATGTTTGAACCGACTCAGCTCATCCCGGCAAGCCTATTTTAAATTGAGAGTGATTTCTTTTCATTGCTTTTTTTGAGTTGTTTTGACGGAAGTCTAATAAAAGCGCGAATTAAGAAATATGAGGTAAAACCTTCGAAAAACTATGGGATGTCAAGAGTCTTAAAGTTGTGAGTTTTATCAAATAGTGTTCTAGATCTGAACTGAATTTATCTACAGTCACCCAATAAAGTCTACATACCCCCCGAAAAGATCAGTTCTGTGTCACCTATGCACAATGGAAACACCAAATGCATATCAAACGAACTCTTATTAAGAGCAAAAAGATATTTTGACTATATTCCTTTTTGTAGAGATTATTCTAAGAGTAAAATATAAAGTTCTTGACTAAGACGACGTTATCGAAAATTTGGTGGAAACTGCGCACGAACATCATAACATTTAGGAAATAATAGAGGCTCTCAAGAGTATTAATATTATTT